>NC_084748.1:40807805-40900305 GCF_033978785.1 Entelurus aequoreus | reverse complement strand
GCACGCGGCCACCGCTGCTGCTTACTTCTCCCCTGACCTCCTACAGCATGGGTGTCAAACTCTGGTCCGCGGGCCAAATGTGTTCCGCCGTGTAATTTCACTTGGCCCAGGACGCTACAAGGTGTGTGTGTGTGTGTGTGTGTGGGGGGGGGGGTGTTTGGTGGTAGCGGGGGTGTATTTTGTAGCGTCCCGGAAGAGTTAGTGCTGCAAAGGATTCTGGGTATTAGTTATGTTGTGTTTATGTTGTGTTACGGTGCGGATGTTTTCCCGAAATGTGTTTGTCATTCTTGTTTGATGTGGATTCACAGTGTGGCGTTTATTTCTAACAGTGTTAAAGTTTTTTATACTGGCACCCACAGTGTAACCTGTATCGCTGTTGTTGAAGTTTGCGTTGCATTCGCTCGTGTGTGCGTACAGAAGCCGCGTGTGAATGGGTCTGAACGATGTTAGAATGGATGAAAAGCGGACGTGATGATAGCTCGTAGAGTATGTTAAAGGAAGTGCATTTAAGTCACGCCCCCAAGACTGTGGTCCGGGTGGACGAGATATAATGACTGATGAACACCTTCGTTCGATAATGAAGGTTGCCTCAGCCCAAAGCCTGAGCCCCGACATTAACGAATTAGCATCCAAGAAAAGATGCCAGGTATCTGGCTTGGGCACATCAGATTAGATCAGTGTGCTGCAAACTGAGCAGTTTAAAGTCCTGAATGGTTGTTTTATTCATTGTTATTTTATTTTCAAATTTATTAGCCCGTGGAAAAAGTTAATGTTGATATTTACCTCAGAAGGCTGCAAATAGAAAAGAGGCATTCAATTTTTATTTAAATTGTATTTGATATGCCATTGATATTTTGTTATTATTATTATTATTATTATTATATGAAACTCGATTTTGCATGTCACTATAAAGTTATATACGCCTTGCTTGTACAATATTCAATGCAAAACTTGTTTGGGTCCCTATTAAAAGGTTAATTTGTTCAACCTTGGCTCGCGGCTTTGTTCAGTTTTAAAATTTGGCCCACTCTGTATTTGAGTTTGACACCCCTGTCCTAAAGGGTGAACAAGGGGGATGGGTCAAATGCAGAGGACACATTTCACCACACCTAGTGTGTGTGTGACTATCATTGGGACTTTAACTTTAATTAATATATATATATATATATATATATATATATATATATATATATATATATATATATATATATATATATATATATATATATATATATATATATATATATATATATACATGTATATATATATATATATATATATATATATATATATATATATATATATATATACATGTATATATGTATGTATATATATATATATATATATATATATATATATATATATATATATATATATATATATATATATATATATATATATATATATATTGCGATTAGTAATTAAAACCTCAATTTCAATTTGATGTTGGTTAATTGTGCATCTCTAAACCAAAGTTTTAAACAAAAAACTGCAATGGTAAGACACAATTTGCAATCATTGTTTCACACTCATCCAATCAGTTTTTTAGAGGAGAGGAATATACCGCAACTTGCAATGTTTGGGGCCGCTAACATTTAACTTTCTAGTTAGGTGAAGTTTATTCTGGAAGTCCTATGATTAGTATTGATTTATCTACTACATGTTTGTTTTTTGTTTTCCTGAAATCAGTTTCGATAATGGGATTGTAGCTGATGTTTGTCAGGTTACATGCTATGTGGCAGGGCTATTCAATTAAATTGTTTTAGGGGCCAGAAAGCTAAGAACTGGGGGGCTGGACTTCTTCATTCACTATTATTATTTTGTATATTCCATTTATTATAATAGACATTTGATTTTTGTCTGCTTTTTTGTCGGAATTATGCAATTCAGAAAAAACATGTTAATACATCTAATGCAAAAATATTAGTCTTTTCCAGAACTGAACTTGCCTGCGGTCTGCCAGAAGAATAGCTCTGGTATACGAACTACGATTATTGATTTATTATTAGCATAGAAACGACCTGTTGACTTCGGTACCGGGGGATTTTGAGCATAAGAAGTATGCCTTGTCAGGTTAAATTCAAACAGTTAAAATAGATAAAAAAAATAATATACAGTATAATAGTGTATACTACCATTTTTGTAGCTGACTCTAATACTCTTTCTACTTGTGATGTTGTTAAGTGCTTAAGCAAGCATTATTGTTGTCCTTGTTCAGCAAAAGTCTCCCCGGCTTGTTCCATGCCAACATAAACATTAAATACTAAAAGGGGTCAGATTAATGACAATGCGGGTACTTGTGCTGATAAACATTGTGGCATTCAAAAGCTCCATTGTGAAGTGAAAAAAAATGAGAATCAAAATTGAAGTTACTGTTGTTTTCTCTAAAAAATCACAACATTGTTATGTTGTTTTCACTGATGGCTGCATTCAGGACCTTGGATAGCAGACTGTAATATTAATGAATTCAATTAAACTAAATGGGTTCGATATCACAATCATAATATATCAGACTGCATCTAAGATCTGTGATAGCAGTGCCTGGATCCAATATGCAGAGCCTATATGTGATAACATCTGCAATGAAGCGTCGCCAATGCAATGTCGCCTTCTCACAGTCGTGGAAAAAACACATCACAGTGCAAAGCCTCTCCTATAAGTTTCTAATCCCCATCCTCCGTGGCGGCAAATTAAATACATTTCTAACAAGCCTCCCTGCCCGGCGAGTACAAGTTAAGCATGCAACACCAGACCCAAGAGAGAGCAGGAGACAGGAAGCTTTAATGTAAAGTAACAGCAGTAGAATAAAGTGCTTTGTGTAGGTACCTTAACCGTGTTAATGTACACTAAATAATCGGCAACTGTGAACAGGGAATTAGCAAGTACTTTATTATCAATCAATCAATCAATCAATCAATCAAAGTTTACTTATATAGCCCTAAACCACGAGTGTCTCAAAGGGCTGCACAAGCCACAACGACATTCTCGGCTCAGATCCCAAGAAAAAACTCAACCCAAAGGGATGACAATGAACATCGAGTGGATCTAGCATAATATTGTGAGCATCTTAAGAGAGAATATATATATATATATATATATATATATATATATATATATATATATATATATATATATATATATATATATATATATATATATATATATATATTCCGATATCAACCGATACCGATATATACGGTCGTGTAATTATCACATTATTATGCCTAATTTTGTTGTGATGCCCCTCTGGATGCATTAAACAATGTAACAAGGTTTTCCAAAATAAATCAACTCAAGTTATGGAAAAAAATGCCAACATGGCACTGCCATATTTATTATTGAAGTCACAAAGTGCATTATTTTTTTTAACATGCCTCAAAACAGCAGATTGGGATTTGGGACATGCTCTCCCTGAGAGAGCATGAGGAGGTTGAGGACGGCGGGGTTGAGGTGGGGGGTTTAGCGGGGGGTGTATATTGTAGCGTCCCGAGAGTTAGTGCTGCAAGTTGTTCTGGGTATTTGTTCTGTTGTGTTTAAGTTGTGTTACGGTGCGGATGTTCTCCCGAAATGTGGTTGTCATTCTTGTTTAGTGTGGGTTCACAGTGTGGCGTATATTTGTAACAGTGTTAAAGTTGTTTATACGGTCACCCTCAGTGTGACCTGTATGGCTGTTGACCACGTAAGCCTTGCATTCACTTGTGTGTGTGAAAAGCCGTAAATATTATGTGATTGGGCCGGCAGGCAAAGGCAGTGCCTTTAAGGTTTATTGGCGTGTAGTGGATTGTCCGAAGCTTAAACAGGCAACAAAAGTAGTTTAGTACAACAAATTTATTTACCCATTATCAGAAGTGCAGGTTGAATTAAGTTAGCCGTGCAGACAGACCACATGTTACTCCGGAGTAAACAAGACACACACAAGCCAAAATCACTGTCGAGTTCCGGTCTTCTGCCAATTTTTATATGTCTCTTGTGCGTCATTGTTTGTTATCTAATGCGTCAATGTCTTTTATCCTTTCCCTATCTGTTCCATAACAACTCGAATCCTTTAGACAGTCAACACATTCTGTAGACAGGTTGGCACGACTTAATATTCACTTTTGTCCCACAACTGGTCCATTCAATGGCACAAAATACAAGAGAATTGAAAATGAGCGGACATTCTTAAAAGACAAGAAATATAGGTCAAAAGGTCAGAAATTCTACTACAGGCGCTCTGTACTTCTCCCTACGTCCGTGTACCACTCCGTACAGTGGCGTTTTAAAAAGTCATACATTTTACCTTTTGAAACCGATACCGATAATTTCAGATAATACATTTTAAAGCATTTATCGGCGGATAATATCAGACTTATCGGCAGTCCGATATTATCAGACATCTCTAATATATATACAGGTATATATAAAACTAACAATAAAGGTGAAGTTCTAACACTGAAACTTCGCTCTGCAAAATGTGCTTTAAGACGTGGTTAGCTAGCTCACGGCTAACGTCCATCCGCAGTCGGAAGAGTTTTAGCTACTTCTAAATCACTAATCCTCGCCTCCATGGCGACAAATAAAGTATGTTTCTTACAAGTATCATCCACGCAGGACGAGGAATAGATAGACATGCTTCACTACACACCGTAAGAGGATACAATAGCTCACCGGTGTCACCGCTAACAAAAGCTAGTGCTCCTGAATGTCAACAAATGCCATGGGTGGATCTAGACCTGACAGCCACTGTAATGATACCAAGTACAAGAGCGTATTTAGTTGATACTACAATGATTACATAAATACTTTTTTAATGTCACAAAATGTTATTTCCTTTAAAAAAAATAATATTATGTTTATAAACTCAGGAAATACATCCCTGGACTTATGAGGACTTTGAATATGATCAATTTATGATCCACTTTACTTCACTTCACAAGGTGATAAAAATATATACTTTGCTCCTGATGATATTTTAGAATGTATAACTATTGAAATATGTCATTGTGGAAGTTGCTTCCTCTCAGTCCCACTGTCAGACACGGCACAGAAGCCCAGCGTGCAGGTTTTAACAAGGTTTTAATAATCATATGTTTTAGCACAAGTTTTCTCTCCAGCAGGACGAGACTTTTCAGCCACGTCCGTATCCTCTCTCCCCTCCTGCTCCCGGCCGCTTACTGTTAAAGACAACAGATGATTAGATTAACATGTACCACCTGTGAAATCTAATCACCTGAGAGAGAGCGATTGGGACCGAGAAAGCGACGATTACCCCATTAATTTGAGCCAGGATGAAAGATTCGTGGATGAGGAAAGTGAGAGTAAAGGACTAGAGTGCAGTGCAGGACGCATCTTTTTTCGCTCTGACCGTAACTTAGGTACAAGCTGGCTCATTGGATTCCACACTCTCTCCTTTTTCTATTGTGGTTCACGGATTTGTATTTTAAACCACCTCGGATACTATATCCTCTTGAAAATGAGAGTCGAGAACGCGAAATGGACATTCACAGTGACTTTTATCTCCACGACAATACATCGGCGAAGCACTTTAGCTACAGAGCTAACGTGATAGCATCGGGCTTAACTGCAGATAGAAACAAAAGAAATAAACCCCTGACTGGAAGGATAGACAGAAAATCAACAATACTATTAAACCATGGACATGTAAATACACGGTTAATGCTTTCCAGCCTGGCGAAGGTTAACAATGCTGTTGCTAACGACGCCATTGAAGCTAACTTAGCAACGGGACCTCACAGAGCTATGCTAAAAACATTAGCCATCCACCTATGCCAGCCAGCCCTCATCTGCTCATGAACACCCGTGCTCACCTGTGTTCCAGCGATCGACGGAGCGATGAAGAACTTCACCCGATCATCAATGCGGTAGGCGGCTAGCGTCGGATTGCGCGTCTGCTATCCAACTCAAAGTCCTCCTGGTTGTGTTGCTGCAGCCAGCCGCTAATACACCGATCCCACCTACAGCTTTCTTCTTTGCAGTCTTCATTGTTCATTAAACAAATTGCAAAAGATTCACCAACACAGATGTCCAGAATACTGTGGAATTTTGCGATGAAAACCGAGCTTTTTGTATTGGATACAATGAGTCCGAATACTTCCGTTTCAACGATTGACGTCATGCGCAAACGTCATCATACATAGACGTTTTCAACCGGAAGTTTAGCAGGAAATTTAAAATTGCACTTTATAAGTTAACCCGGCTGTATTGGCATGTGTTGCAATGTTTAGATTTCATCATTGATATATAAACTATCAGACTGCGTGGTCGGTAGTAGTGGGTTTCAGTAGGCCTTTAATCAAAATAACAGACAAGGTTACCAATGCACGAGCTGGTTAACAGTGTGCAGCTACAGTATTTATCGATTTAACAAAAGCATTTGACACAATTAATCATACTATCTTAACAAATTAGAACGGTGTGGCATGAGAGGGTTGGTTTTGAACTGGATAAGAAGCTACTTAACGAAGAGGAATAAATACCGTAATTTCCGGACTATAAGCCGCTACTTTTTCCCCTCGTTCTGGTCCCTGCGGCTTATACAAGGGTGCGGCTTATTTACGGCCTGTTCTTCTCCGACACCGACGAAGAGGATTTCGGTGGTTTTAGTACGCAGGAGGAAGACGATGACACAATGATTAAAGACTGACTTTTCATATACCGGTAGGCTGGTTATTTTGATAACGTACAGGCGAGCACTTCGTATTACTTTGCACCGTTGTATTATTTGTACTCTGCACGAATGCTGTTCGCCATGTCAAAGATGTGAAAGTTTGATTGTATGATTGAAAGATTTATTGTTAATAAATGGGACGCTATGCGTTCCCAAACAGTCATCTCTGTCCCGACAATCCCCTCCGTGGTAGCAGGAACCCCTATATACTACGGTAATTACACATCAAAACCCTGCGGCTTATAGTCGGGTGCGGCTTATATATGGAGCAATCTGTATTTTCCCCTAAATTTAGCTGGTGCGGCTTATAGTCAGGTGCGGCTTATAGTCCGGAAATTACGGTACTGACAGTTCGGTGAAAATACGTCAACAGAGCTAGATACATACATATGTTCATGTTCGAAATAAACTTAAACCAAACCCAGAAATTATTGTTAGTCCATTGTTAGCATTCTATTGTTAGTGTTACCAATAAGGATGAAAACAGCATGTTCCTCATTCCTAAACAATTACATTTGTTGGCTGTGGAATTTAGAAATGGAGGCTGGGCAGATGCTTTCATTTCATGCCAAAAAAGGCTTCAACCGTCTGAATCTCAATAATGAGAGGAAGAGGTAGCACTTATCCTGCCCCAGTCCTGTCACGGAGAGACTGATAGAGGACCTTTCCAATCAATGGAATGTATCATTCCTGCGGTCTCATATACCTTGAGGCGGTGGTGAAAATAAGACTATTTAGACTTGGTGAGACTTTTAGGATTCTAAAATTCTTGCGGTTTGGAGAATAAAGCAACATTCATCGAAACGGGTGACCTAATTAAAGAATCTAATGACTGTCGTTTTGTGAAGCATTGGAAATGTGTTATGTCTTATTTGTTCTACATTCAAAATGCGTAACTTCCTGTCGAGCCAAATTGTGAGACTAGCGTTTATTATCATTATACAAACCCCGTTTCCATATGAGTTGGGAAATTGTGTTAGATGTAAATATAAACGGAATACAATGATTTGCAAATCCTTTTCAACCCATATTCAATTGAATGCACTACAAAGACAAGATATTTGATGTTCAAACTCAGAAACTTTATTTTTTTTTTGCAAATAATAATTAACTTAGAATTTCATAGCTGCAACACGTGCCAAAGTAGTTGGGAAAGGGCATGTTCACCACTGTGTTACATGGCCTTTCCTTTTAACAACACTCAGTAAACGTTTGGGAACTGAGGAGACACATTTTTGAAGCTTCTCAGGTGGAATTATTTCCCATTCTTGCTTGATGTACAGCTTAAGTTGTTCAACAGTCCGGGGGTCTCCGTTGTGGTATTATAGGCTTCATAATGCGCCACACATATTCAATGGGAGACAGGTCTGGACTACAGGCAGGCCAGTCTAGTACCCGCACTCTTTTACTATGAAGCCACAATGATGTAACACGTGGCTTGGCATTGTCTTGCTGAAATAAGCAGGGGCGTCCATGGTAACGTTGCTTGGATGGCAACATATGTTGCTCCAAAACCTATATGTACCTTTCAGCATTAATGGCGCCTTCACAGATGTGTAAGTTACCCATGTCTTGGGCACTAATACACCCCCATACCATCACAGATGCTGGCTTTTCAACTTTGCGCCTATAACAATCCGGATGGTTCTTTTCCTCTTTGGTCCGGAGGACACGACGTCCACAGTTTTCAAAAACAATTTGAAATGTGGACTCGTCAGACCACAGAACACTTTTCCACTTTGTATCAGTCCATCTTAGATGAGCTCAGGCCCAGCGAAGCCGACGGCGTTTCTGGGTGTTGTTGATAAATGGTTTTCGCCTTGCATAGGAGAGTTTTAACTTGCACTTACAGATGTAGCGACCAACTGTAGTTACTGACAGTGGGTTTCTGAAGTGTTCCTGAGCCCATGTGGTGATATCATTTACACACTGATGTCGCTTGTTGATGCAGTACAGCCTAAGGAATGGAAGGTCACAGGCTTAGTTGCTTACGTGCAGTGATTTCTCCAGATTCTCTGAACCCTTTGATGATATTACGGACCGTAGATGGTGAAATCCCTAAATTCCTTGCAATAGCTGGTTGAGAAAGGTTTTTCTTAAACTTTTTAACAATTTGCTCACACATTTGTTGACAAGGTGGTGACCCTCGCCCCATCCTTGTTTGTGAATGACTGAGCATTTCATGGAATCTACTTTTATACCCAATCATGGCACCCACCTGTTCCCAATTTGCCTGTTCACCTGTGGGATGTTCCAAATAAGTGTTTGATGAGCATTCTTCAACTTTGTCAGTATTTATTGCCACCTTTCCCAACTTCTTTGTCACGTGTTGCTGGCATCAAATTCTAAAGTTAATGATTATTTGAGAAAAAAAAAAAAATATCAGTTTGAATATCAAATATGTTGTCTTTGTAGCATATTCAACTGAATATGGGTTGCAAATGATTTGCAAATCATTGTATTCTGTTTATATTTACATCTAACACAATTTCCCAACTCATATGGAAACAGGGTTTGTACAAAAACAGAGACATCTTAGGAAAATGCATGTACATTTTGAGACTCCAGATGCTAAACGGATGGAAATGCAACTCCAAGTAGGCTAGTAGGGAGGCATGCAGGCGGTGGGTTCAATTGAGTTATTCACACACTGAGTGGCATTGAGCACTTTCAGGGATGGTTAGGTTGAAGTGAGCAACAAACCCACTGTAAAACCTTTTACCTTTACCTATTAATTTATTGTTGTTTTAGTCCGCTCTAAACCCTAATATTTTCCAAAAAGCTTAGAACACCTTCCGACATGTTTGTGACAACTTCCAGTATTAGAACACTGAAAAAGGTATCGATATGTGCAGAACCAGTTCAGCAAAATGAGCATTTTATAGTCAATCGTCAATTTAAAAAAGGATGTTCACTCTCCAAGATTTTTATGTTTCAATAAAACAAAGCAACAAGTGACCAAGTCTAGGCCGTGTTGTGGGTATTCATGCAAAGCAGACCTCAGAGACCATTATACACTATATTGCCAAAAGTATTTGGCCACCCATCCAAATGATGAGAATCAGGTGTCCTAATCACTTGGCCCGGCCACAGGTGTATAAAATCAAGCACTTAGGCATGGAGACTGTTTCTACAAACATTTGTGAAAAAATGGGCCACTCTCAGTGATTTCCAGCGTGGAACTGTCATAGGATGCCACCTGTGCAACAAATCCAGTCGTGGAATTTCCTCGCTCCTAAATATTCCAAAGTCAACTGTCGGCTTTATTATAAGAAAATGGAATAGTTTGGGAACAACAGCAACTCAGCCACGAAGTGGTAGGCCACGTAAACTGACATATAGGGGGTCAGCGGAAGAATTATGGTGTGGGGTAATTTTTCAGGAGTTGGGCTTGGCCCCTTAGTTCCGTTGAAAGGAACTTTGAATGCTCCAGGATCCCAAAATATTTTGGACAATTCCATGCTCCCAACCTTGTGGGAACCGTTTGGAGCAGGCCCCCTCCTCTTCCAACATGACTGTGCACCAGTACAAAAAGCAAGGTCCATAAAGACATGGATGACCGAGTCCGGTGTAGATAAACTTGACTGGTCTGCACAGAGTCCTGACCTGAACCCGATAGAACACCTTTTGGAATGAATTAGAACGGAGACTGAGAGCCAGGCCTTCTCGACCAACATCAGTGTGTGACCTCACCAATGCGCTTTTGGAAGAATGGTGGAACATTCCTATAAACACACTCCACAGCCTTGTGGACAGCCATCCCAGAAGAGTTGAAGCTGTAATAGCTGCAAAAAGTGGACCCACATCATATTGAACCCTATGGGTTAGGAATGGGATGGCACTTCAAGTTCATATGTGAGTCAAGGCAGGTGGCCAAATACTTTTGGCAATATAGTGTATATCAGGGGTGTCCAAAGTGCGGCCCGGGGGCCATTTGCGGGCCGCAGGTCATTTTTTAATGGCCCCACCGCACATTTTAAAAATACGATTGAAAAAAATAAAAAACATAAAAAGTGGTATAAAAGAGCAAACAGGTGAAATGTAACAAGAAAATGTTGCAATGTTTACTCTAATAACACAAAGCTGCCATGCAGGCTGTTTATTTCTTTAAAAAATAATAATGAATCAAAATCAATGTCATTATGAATTATTGACATATTCAAGGTTCCAATTACGTCACATTAGATATTCCACTTTGAGATATTTTTTGGGGAAAATGTTTCATATTTTGTGTTCGCCATATGAAAAACTGAGCTATTTTTTTTAAAAAAGGGCCTCAAACGAACAAACAAAAAACATAAACAACAATAAAACGTATAATTGACGGATGGATCTGAAGTTGATCTCGAGATTATTGTGTTCAAAGTCAACAGTAAAAAAATATATAATTTACTTTTTAACACTTTAATGAGTAGGACCCTTTTGGATGCCCAATCATTTTAGTGTGATTTGTTTTTAAGTGTCATTGCTTAAAAAATAATAATGAATTAAAATCAACGGTGCTATGAGTTATTGACCTTTTTAAGGCTCCAATTATTATATAATGTCAAATATTCCACTTAAAAATTTTATTGGGTGAAAATATTGCATATTTTGTATTTTTTCCATTAAAAAAATTGGTTTTCTTGGACAAAAAGAGCATACAACTTTAAACTTTAAAAACGTTATATTGACAGATAGACCTAATGTTGATCTAGAGATTTAAAACTTGAATAATAATAAAAATAATAATACTGTATAATGACACATTTTTTATATTTTTTGGACCAAAACCCTGTGGGGTCCCCGGGATCAAGCTTGAGTGGAGGCCTAAATGTATATTTTTTATACATATATTGTATTGGTTTTTGAAATAAAAAATATCAAAATGGCCCCTGCTTGCTTTGATTTTTCAGTGCGCGGCCCTCAGTGGAAAAAGTTTGGACACCCCTGGTGTATATGCTCCACATGTCCTTCCCTTCTCCTCGAAAAACTGATTTCCTGGAGCATATTTTCTGGTGTTTTCTGCTCAAACCCAGATACGGTTTACTTTGTTAAAAAAACAATTAAAATACAAGTAATGCTATTACGATTAACGGTACAAAGATAAACTGCTGTAAAATAACCAATGGTTAATACTGTTCATTTCTTAGAGAAGCACCCAGCGCAGTAATCGTTAACTGGCTTAAATTTTAGACACATTAACGTTTTAAAAAATACAACTTTGTTAAAAGTTTTCAGTCTGTATACCTACTTTTTGAGCACATTCAACAATATCACAATAATAATGACATCTGTAACAATCCTGATATGACATTTTGAAATTGTTACATACTAATTTCAAGTTAGGTTATCGAATTGAAAAAATAAGTCTTTCTTTATTTTTGTCAATGTGCTGCACCTTCACCTCACACTTGGACACAGATTGGGATTTGTAATAATAACTGAAAAAAATACGGAATATTGAGAACATATGAACGTCTCTCCTCTTGACTTCCCAGACGACCAACCTCAATACCGATCTTTTACAATAAAGCAAAAAAGGGATTCACCCCTATACAATATCCTACCCTAATACCCTACTGTGCAATATTACCCTTCGAGTGCAATACATCCGACACTGATTGTTATTTATTACTCCGGTACACTTGTCTTGTTCTGTATATTGTACAGTATTTTGTATTTCTATAGTGTTTTGTATATTGTAGAGGATTGCTTATTATTTTTATTGGATAGTAGTCTATTTATTTCAATTCTTAGATTTTTTCTTTATTACCTCTTGTGTAATTTATTTTTACCCCATATTTGTTCCCACTACCGCACCTTCAATGGGAGTCCTTATTCTCGTTATATGCAAATATAATGACAATAAAGTCCATGCTATTATATTCTATTCTATTCTATTCTATTCTATTCTATTCTATTCTAAAATGCAACAAATTTGCAACAAACACGGCGAAACATGAATGCAAAGGGGGAAAAAAAACACTGAATACATTTACATAATAATAAATCATATAATATCACTTTTCTGCGGAACAGAACTTTGCTGCTTGGAGCTGCTCTGACGTAAATTACAGTAATAACCCACATGTCACTCAAAAGCGCAGATTCCAACCATACTCTCTATAGTTCAACGTGTGGTAACTTTAAAATACACTGCACATCGTATTGACGGCTCCAGTTTCAATGGTATAGTTAAAAAATAATTTGTAGATGTACAGCGGGGTGGGTAAAAAAGCTAAATGGGCCGCAAAAAGCCCGCTGGTCTAATTTGCCCATGTCTGTTCTTGAGAGTCCGCTGAGGAACTATAGGAATTTTTGGTTGATTAGACTTTTCGAATATTTTTGTTTTGTTCCTCCTACAATATTTCCACAAATTTAAATCTCTTTAAATGGATTATATTTTATATCACGCTTTTCTATTATTAAATACTCAAAGCGCTTACAGCGAAGTGGGAACCCATCATTCATTCACACCAGTGACGTGCAGTGAGGTTCATGGCTGGTGAGGCACTGACTTCATCACAGTCAGATTTACAAACATATGAACCCTAAAGAGTATATTATTCCCCATTTGATTGGCAGCAGTTAACGGGTTATGTTTAAAAGCTCATACCAGCGTTCTTCCCTGCTTGGCACTCAGCATCAAGGGTTGGAATTGCGGGTTAAATCACCAAAAAATATTCCCGGGCGTGGCACCGCTGCTGCCCACTGCTCCCCTCACCTCCCAGGAGGTGATCAAGGGGATGGGTCAAATGCAGAGGACACATTTCATTACACCTAGTGTGTGTGTGACAATCATTGGTACTTTAACTTAACTTTAACTTTATACATACAAACTGTAGCACACACAAAAGCACATTTAATAAAAAAAACGTTATTATGGTCTTACCTTTACTTATAAATGAAGTCCATGCGCCGCTGTTGTGCTGGAATAATGCACCCCCGCCGTAGAATGCACCCCCTGACGGGAGTGTTATATCAACTAAAGCCCACACTTAAACTTTCCACGTGCAAGATTGAATCTATTTTAAAAAGTTATTTAATAAGAAGCCAAAAAGTGCAAAAACAATAATGTTCGTGTTGGAGGAGTTGTGAATGAATGAAATATGAAATCCTTGCTGCAGTCTGCAGGTGTACCTAATGTTGTGGCCCTGCAGTCATTCACAACTCCTCCAACATGAACATTATTGTTTTTGCACTTTTTGGCTTCTTATTAAATAACTTTTTTAAATAGATTCAATCTTGCACGTGGACAGTTTAAGTGTGGGCTTTAGTTGATATAACACTCCCGTTAGGGGGTGCATTCTACGGCGGGGGTGCATTCTCTACCACCAGGAGGCGGGATTACTGCGAGCCTCAGCCAGTGCGTCTTCGCAGCAGTTTTATGATTGCTCAGCAAAAGAAATACTTACACACATACAGTTGTTGACAAAATACACTGTACATTATATACCTCAGCTAACTAAACTATGGAAATGTATAATATAGTTCATATAGCAATACGGTCTCACTGCACAGCAGGCCAGCAGTTAGCCGTGTCCTCAATCCATGTTGAGGCACAACGCAGTGACTTTGAATAAAAATAATCTAAAACTGGTGAAATTAAATGGACAATAACTTTATAGTATAATCACTGGATACATATAACATTTGTTTTCTTTCCATGATGGCATGTGAGGCCCCGCCTCACCTGCCTCCACTGACTGCACGTCACTGATTCACACCTGGTGGTGGTAAGCTACATTTGTAGCCACAGCTGCCCTGGGGTAGACTGACGGAACAGAGGCTGCCAGTTTGCGCCTACGGCCCCTCCGACCACCACCTATCATTCATTCACCGGGGGCAAGGGTGAAGTGTCCTGCCCAAGGACACAACAGCAGCGATTTGGATGTCAAGAGGCGGGGAGCGAACCTGAAACCGTTTTACCCACTACGCCATACCTCCCCTAAATGCACATTAACATTGATCCAACAGAGATATCGATGTGAACGTGGAGGCAGACGACCTCTGTCAACAGTTCACATGTTCAGTGACACACAGAAGCCCTTTTAAGATGGGCACTATTTTATTTACCTGTCCCTACAACAAGACGGACACGCCCCTATCACTGCGGTTTAATCACATGCCAAGAGCCCATTCTCAGATAGCAGCCAGATTATATTTAAGTGTTTTTGTCATGCTCTGTTTCCCGGATCATGTTTTCTTTTAGTTTTTGACTCCCTCAGTTCTGTTTTCAGCACCCCTGGGTTTGTGTTTTAGTTGCCATGGGTGCAGATTAGTTTCACCTGCCTCTGATTAGTGTTTGGGACGCTCACCTGCTCCCGGGCACTAATCCGAGAGCTACTTATTCCTGTTTTTCGCCACACTCAGTCTGGCTGTTTTATTTGCTCAATGCAACAGTTACGTCGTTGACCTTTCTTGAGTCCTGTGCTAAGTTTTACTTTAGCTCCTCGCCTACGCTCTGATAGCGCTGCAACTAAGACCACTTTGATAGTCGACTAATCATCGACATCGACTAGCATAACGAGTAGTGGATTTATCGGATTATGAAACGTACAACTATTCCGTGGCTCTAATTTAGCCATTGGCTTTTAAAGGCCTACTGAAATGAGATTTTCTTATTTAAACGGGGATAGCAGGTCCATTCTATGTGTCATACTTGATCATTTCGCGATATTGCCATATTTCTGCTGAAAGGATTTAGTAGAAAACATTGACGATAAAGGTCACAACTTTTGGTCGCTGATAAAAAGCCTTGCCTGTACCGGAAGTAGCGTGACGTCACAGGTTGTGGAGCTCCTCACATCTGCACATTGTTTACAATCATGGCCACAAGCAGTGAGAGCGATTCGGACCGAGAAAGCGACGATTACCCCATTAATTTGAGCGAGGATGAAAGATTCATGGATGAGGAAAGTGAGAGTGAAGGACTAGAGGGCAGTGGAAGCGATTCAGATAGGGAAGATGCTGTGAGAGGCGGGTGGGACCTGATATTCAGCTGGGAATGACTAAAAAAGTAAATAAACACAAGACATATATATATACTCCGCTCTAACCAACTGAGCTAACCGGCCACGATGTATTAGCCACAACACAACCAGGCTTATATGTAATATGCCACAAATCAATCCCGCATAGCAAACACCTCCCCCTCCCGTCCATATAACCCGCCAATACAAATCAAACACCCACACAACACACTCAATCCCACAGCCCAAAGTACCGTTCACCTCCGCAAAGTTCATACAGCACATATATTTCCCCAAAGTTACGTACGTGACATGCACATAGCGACACGCACGTACGGGCAAGCGATCAAATGTTTGGAAGCCCTAGCTGCGTACTCACGGTAGCGCGTATCCAGCTCAAAGTCCTCCTGGTAAGAGTCTCTGTTGTCCCATCTCCACAAGCATGCGTATCCAACTCAAAGTCCTCCTGGTAAGAGTCTCTGTTGTCCCAGGCCAATGGTAAAGCTTGACTGTCATCGTTCGGGAATGTAAACAATGAAACACCGGCTACGACGTAGCCGCTATGTGTTTGTGTTGCTGCAGCCGGCTGCTAATACACCACTTCCCACCTACAGCTTTCTTCTTTGCTGTCTTTATTGTTCATTAAACAAATTGCAAAAGATTCACCAACACAGATGTCCAGAATACTGTGGAATGTTGCGATGAAAACAGACGACTTAATAGCTGGCCACAATGGTGTCCCAAAATTTCCGCTACAATCTGTGACGTCACGCGCAAACGTCATCATACCGAGACGTTTTCAGCAGGATATTTTGCGGGAAATCTAAAATTGCACTTTACTAATCTAACCCGGCCGTATTGGCATGTGTTGCAATGTTAAGATTTCATCGTTGATATATAAACTATCAGACTGCGTGGTCGGTAGTAGTGGGTTTCAGTAGGCCTTTAAAGTCAGCTTGAGCTATGTTTAGGCATGTGCTAACTAACAACAAAGACAATACATACTGTATGGATATCTATTTATGAACTGTTCAGCTCATTAAGCTGCTACAACAAATTCCTTTCAACGAGAGGCTGAAGTGCTGATAAAAAAAATAAATTTAAAAAAAAATACACATTTTTGTGGAAACAAAGGACAGTCAAAATAGCGACGATGAAAACAACACCAAAGCTGTCTAGCTTACTCAAAAATAAAATACTGTAGCATTTTGTTATGATGTGTCTGCACACGGGTGTTGTATATGGACAAAGTTAAGCTGGCGGACTTTCAGTTCAGTTGAGTTCAGTTTCAGTTTATTTCAAACATGCATACATTACAATTACAATGTAATGCATCAACATATTTCCAGTTTCATTATAGCACGTCCGAAAAGGAGTAGGAAGAAGCTGATCTTATTTAATCCTACCCCCTTTACATACCAAAGCAATTTTATCCTATTTCCTTGTTCTCTGTAACATAACAGTGAATAAATAATACATAAATAATATACCATAGTAAGTAAACACTATTTAAATGCATAATTAATCTTCATCACAAAAAAAATAAAAAATCAAGATGTTCATCATAATTATTGTTTTGTGTACTTTGTGAACACTTGTAGTTTGAACAGTCTCTTAAACTGAATCATATCGGTGCTTTATTTGATTAATTTGGTTAATCCATTCGATAATTTAATTCCACATACGGATATGCTAAAGGTTTTAAGTGTTGTACGCGCATACAAATGTTTTGAATTAGACTTTCCTCTAAGGTTTTATTTCTCCTCTTTTGTTGAGAAGAATTGTTGTACATTCTTGGGTAGCAGGTTATATTTTGCTTTGTACATCATTTTAGCTGTTTGCAAATGCACCAAATTGTTGAATTTCAATATTTTTGATTCAATAAATAATGGTTTGTATGTTCTCTATATCCAACATTATGTATTATTCTAATTTATCTTTTTTGTAACACAGTTAGTGAATGAATCGCGCATTTGTAGTTGTTTCCCCATATTTTTGCACAATAACACAGATATGGTAACACTAGTGAGCAGTAGAGAATATGAAGTGAATTTGCATAATTTACTACAATGATATGATTTTCTCTAAAAAGGCTCAAAACATGTATACTTACTAATTAATAACAGTTTTGTTTTAAACGTCCATCCATCCATCCATCCATCCATCTATCCATCCATTTTACAATATAATTACAACACTTTATGTACATATTTATATACAGATTTGAACAATAAGTTATTCATTGAAATATATTTATTAATTGTGGTTCTTACAAAAAATATATCTTATAAAATATAAAAGCTAAAATGTCTCTTAAAGCTCTGCCCCTTTAATTAGTGCATTCTAAATAATTTAACTTTAGCCTACTACTACAACCATATTATTTACCAGCAACATAAAGTGAAACAGAGGCAGAGGTGTCCTGCCACAGTCAGTAACAAATAAACAGAAAACAGTAGTGGTCAAATACAAATAAGGCAACAAGAGAAGTATCCTACACTTCTCTTTTGTAAAGTAAATATGAACAGCCTATATGGGCATCTACATCAACTATATGATTTGCCTGAGAAGCTGGACAGGACAAAAAAAAAAATATATATATATATATATATATATATATATATATATATATATATATATATATATATATATATATATATTTTTTAAATTTGTGGTGGACGGAATTATTTCGTGGCGGGCCGCCACAAATAAATGAATGTGTGGGAAACACTGGTTTGACTTTCTCTTCTACTTTGGCTAAAATGATCGTTAAAGCTATATTTTACACATTTGCTGGTGACAAAAATTATGGATTTTTGTCAACCAAGTCGACTATTCATTGGAGAACTGGACCAGTTTAATTCAAAACACAATTGTATGCAAAGTATATAAAAAGAGGGTCCCTGCTCCATCTCTTTATCAGTTTGGAAAATGAAAGACTCCCGTGGCTTATTTTAGTGCAAGAATAAAACCTATATTTACTATTACTATTTGTTTGTATTATAAGCATTTTTTAAAAATTATCTAATAAAACACAAACACAAAATAAAGACTTGTTTTTGTGCTAGTTACCGGGTAATTTTATTACCAACCCATTTCTTTACAATATCCACATGTCTTTCAATGACTCCCACCACATGTTAGATATGTGGTCCACACGCTGAGGCCTTCCTAATCATCATACATTATCCTCGATGTGTCAAAGCGTGACAGCAGTGGCTTTGGCTCTGATTGACCTTTGTAAAAGCGAGAATAGTGGCTTTGTATCGGGAAGAAGGTAAAATGCCAACATCATTCACCATTAAACACACAGTCTTCATCTGGTATTTTGGCAATACACGACATAGAATCTGAAATGCCGGATCTGTGTGTGTGTGTGTGTGTGTGTGTGTGTGTTAAAGTTTGTTAGATTTAACGTTTCCAAAGTTCACGCTTGCTTTTCAACATGATCTGTGTCAAACCAGATGGTGTTTTTTGTATTATATTCCAAATTAATTCAGTTTAATTAAATGCAATGATAATGAATGAGTTGATTTCATGATCCTTGTGGTATCATTGGTCTTCATGCTTCAAAGGTCTGCTTGTACTGTGGCTCCTACTTCGTTTGAAACGTGTCATTGTAGCGTTATAATGGAACTTGAATGAACATTATTAGGGATGTCTGTCATGTTCTGTGGTCTGGATTATGTTTTGTTATTTTCTGCTAGTTTTGGACTCCATAGTTCATGTTTTTGTGCACCCTTGTTTGTTTTAGTTTCCATGACGACTCCATAGTTCCTGTTTTTGCACTCCCTTGTTTGGGCACCATGGCAACTCATTAGTTTCACCTGCCTCATTTGTTTGGACTCACGCACCTGTTTTAATCAGGAGAGACCATTAAAGGCCTACTTAAACCCACTACTACTGACCATGCAGTCTGATAGTTTATATATCAATGATGAAATCTTAACATTGCAACACATGCCAATACGGCCGGGTTAAATTATAAAGTGCAATTTTAAATTTCCCGGCAAACTTCCAGCTGAAAACGTTTCGATGTGATGACGTTTGCGCGTGACGTCAACGGTTGAAGCGGAAGTATTCGGAGCCCATTGAATCCAATACAAAACGCTCTGTTTTCATCTCAAAATTCCACAGTATTCTGGACATCTGTGTTGGTGAATATTTTGCAATTTTTTTAATGAACAATGGAGACTGCAAAGAAGAAAGTTGTAGGTGGGATCTGTGTATTAGCAGCTGGCTGTAGCAACACAACCAGGAGGACTTATTTGGATAGCAGACGCGCTAGCAGACGCGCTAGCAGACGCGCTAGCCGACGCTAGCCGCCGACCGCACGGATGATCGGGTGAAGTCCTTCGTCCTTCCGTCGATCGCTGGAACGCAGGTGAGCACGGGTGTTGATAAGCAGATGAGGGCTGGCTGGCGTAGGTGGAGCGCTAATGTTTTCATCATAGCTCTGTGAGGTCCCGTTGCTAAGTTAGCTTCAATGGCGTCGTTAGCAACAGCATTGTTAATCTTCGCCAAGCTGGAAAGCATTAACCGTGTATTTACTGTACATGTCCAGGGTTTAATAGTATTGTTGATTTTATGTCTATCCTTCCAGTCAGGGGTTTATTTATTTTGTTTATATCTGCATTTGAGCCCGATGCTATCACGTTAGCTCCGTAGCTAAAGTGTTTCGCCGATGTATTGTCGTGGAGATAAAAGTCACTGTGAATGTCCATTTCGCGTTCTCGACTCTCATTTTCAAGAGGATATAGTATCCGAGGTGGTTTAAAATACAAATCCGTGATCCACAATAGAAAAAGGAGAAAGTGTGGAATCCAATGAGCCCTTGTACCTAAGTTACGGTCAGAGCGAAAAAAGATACGTCCTGCACTGCACGCTAGTCCTTCACTTTCACGTTCCTCATCCACAAATCTTTCATCCTCGCTCAAATTAATGGGGTAATCGTCGCTTTCTCAGTCCGAATCGCTCTCGCTGCTGGTGTAAACAATGGGGAAATGTGAGCAGCCCTTTCTCCGGTGTCGTCACGCTATTTCCAGTAGGGGCAAGGCTTTTTTTTATCAGAGATCAAAAGTTGCGAACTTTATCGTCGTTGTTCTCTACTAAATCCTTTCAGCAAAAATATGGCAATATCGCAAAATGATCAAGTATGACACATAGAATGGATCTGCTATCCCCGTTTAAATTTAAAAAAATAATTTCAGTAGGCCTTTAAGCCTTTTCAGTTAGTCTGGCTGGCGATATTGACATTTGTTAATTTCTTGCTCTGCCCATGTTGGATCTACTCTGTGTTTGCTCTGTCCATGCCATAGTTCTTGCCACATAAGTTTTGTTTATTCAAGCCACAGTTTAGTGAGTTTTTTACTTTCATGTTTCATGTCCTAAGTTTTGTTTGCCTTTGCTTTCACGTGCGTTAGACACGTTCGCCTTCAGGTTGTTTTCTGTTTTTGTAGCACTTTAAGTTCAAGAAAAAATCATGTTCCTACCTTCTACCGATGTCCGATATAGTCCGTTTGCATCATGGGAAAACAATCCTCGCAGCAATCTGTAAAAGTCCACATCCTGACAATGTCACTATATTAAAATTTCATATCAGTGTTATGAAATTATCACAATATTTAACCAAGTTTTATTTAAAAAAAAAGAAACACAATCCACTTTCTTGGCAGAAGAAACATTAATCATATATATTTATCTTATTTTGTTTTAGATTTTAGAGCGTACTTTAATGATAAAAGCAAAACGATTGTTGCACGTCCAGATTATGCGATATCACGCGGGTTTATTGTCTTATCTAAATCACCATAATGATTCCCGAGTGCGGCCACCGCTGCTGCTCACTGCTCCCCTCACCTCCCAGGTGGTGGAACAAGGGGATGGATCAAATGTTGATTACACCACACCTAGTCTGTGTGTGACTATCAGTGGTACTTTAACTTTATTGTAGACCCCTCCGTGTCATATTCCTCCGTGTATAAATTGATCACTATGCTATCGTTCACAATCATTATGAAATACAGGACAACGGATGTATTTTTTATGCATTCTAAATATTAAATACACATAAATAAAATTGCGCAAAGGGAGCTACATTATTTCGCCCATACAATCCGAAAAAAAAAAAACCATTTAAAAAGTGCCAACAATACTCCATTTACTTTTCCTGACTTGAATATTAACCAATTATTAGTGATATCGTTATTACAAGCGCTAACGCAGACAAACTATTTATAGCGGCGCCGTGATCACAAGCTTGTGTGCCTATGTTTACATCTGTCAAGACGGGGACGGGGGGTTTCGCAGCTTACTGCGAGGTTTGTTCTCCCAGGACGCAAACGGACTATTCCGGACTGGACTTGAAGGTAGGAACATGAATTAATCTTGACTCTCAAATAAGTACAAACAAAAAGGTGCACAAGGCGAAGGCACAACTTAGTGCAGGAAACAAAAGCTAACACTTAGCATGGACCATGGACAGGGCAAAAACTCACTAACTGTGACATGAACAAACAAAACTTACTTGGCAAGGCATGAAGCAAACACTTAGCATACACTTGAAATCAGACATGAAAACCAGCAGCATGAACTAAGCATGAAAACAAGCAATAACGCCAGGACGATTAACTGGCAAAGACAGGCTTAAATACTGGTCTCTTGATTAGAGACAGGTGTGACCCGAACGCAAAAGGCAGGTGAAAATCATAAGTCGTCATGGAAATTAAAAAAAACAAGGGTTCACAAAAACAGGAACTAATCGGGTCTTAAACTAACAGAAAATAACATAAAACATGATCCAGACCACAGATCATGACAACATCATCGAGTGGTCTGCTGCTTCCTCGCTTCCCTGCTCCCTGAGAGTTTATTCTAGATCAGACCTGGGCAAATTAAGACCCACAATTCGATTCAGATTACGGTTCATGGACTACGATTCAATTATAAATCGATTATTTATACATTTTTAATGAATATATTTTGATGTATTGTTATTATATTGTATATTATTATTATATATATTATACATGTCAGGGTTTACCGCAGCTTGAAATCTACATGTAGTGGTAGGGGCGTGGCTAGGGTTGTAGTCAATGTGACATCATCATATAATATGCATAATTGTTGATATTGCGTGTATACAGGTATACATATACATATTGTAATGCTAAAAACAATTAAGCATCTTAAAATGTGTCTGTGTTGTTAGTAATTATTGTTGTTTTTTTTGTTAAACTGTTTTGCTCTATTTTTATAATTGTTATTATTGTACAATGTAACACAGGCTTTTTTAAGTAGGGGAAGCTATTTTTCAGCTACTCTTTTACCATGAATTGATTAACGTGGACCCCGACTTAAACAAGTTGAAAAACGTATTCGGGTGTTACCATTTAGTGGTCAATTCTACGTAATATGTACTGTACTGTGTAATCTACTAATGCAAGTTTCAATCAATCAATCAATGAGTACAGTCTCCAATAACAGATAAACAATAAAAACATGCTAGCTTTTACAAAGAAAACTTCACTTAAAAAACTACAAATATCTCCATATCAACAGGAAGAACGGACTTAAAGTTGAAAAATGCTTTGGCAGTGTTTTGTATTTCAAGATTGCTGATTCGCTCATTTTGCTGTCAATCAAAAAGGGATTCAGAACAGACAGGGTCTCCAATCGTCAAGCCTGACGACGCCCCTTTTGATCACTCTTATTCATTCACATCCAATGATTGTCTCATTTGGCTGCAGCACTGAGACGCTACCACATCAATGAAAAAAAGCCGCGCCAGCTGTCGCCAAAGTAGCTGATTCTGAACAAAAGTTAAATGCATCCTAAAGCATTTAGTCAATGAAACACAAACGAACATATTTGACCACTGTGGAGGTGTCCCTCCTCGGGGTTCCTCGGACCACCAAACATCCCCACACGAGCCAGGATCAGGGTTACAACACTGTTTTATTTTTCAATAATGTATTTTCGTTGTGCTTTCCAGCAAGTATTTCTCTGGTTGTTTCTCGTTCTCGCTCTCGCTCCAGATCCACCACTTCTCTCCTCCCCAGCTGCTGACTTTTAACAGAGCGACAGGATATTAGATAAGCAGGCCCAGGTGGGCCATCTACGCACCTGTCGCTGATCTCGAAGCCGGTCCTGGCACACTCCGCTTCGCTGCAGGTCCGCGGGCCACGCCCCCCTCCACAACCACTTTTTTTTATTTTAGCGGAAGTCGAATTTCCCTTGCAATCTTTAGCAATCGCCACTTCTGTAAATCTGGCATCACATGTTAATCAGAATCAGAAACACTTAATTAATAATTAATCCCCAAGGGGAAATTAAGATTTTCAGCACAATCCCATTCAAGAGCAGACAAACATTACAGGGAGACAGAACGGGATCGCAGACGGGTCTGCCAACTTCCGGGGCAGACGCAACCAGCCATTTCTACATACAGCTACAAAAGTAATACAACAACAAAAAAACAAACAAACAAAAAACATTTATACTGTGGTGGCCTCTGCGGTGTTCCACGCCATCAGAGACAGGAGCAGACCCAACAAAGCAACCAAGAGAAACAGTGTTGTAACCCTCGGCTGCCCACTAACTCTCGACCAATGTCCAGTCAGCATGGATGAGTGAGGATACGTCCAAGGAGCCCCAGCCAAGACACTGTGAAGCATGTCCGTCCCGGCGCTCAGCGCCAGCTCCGCAGCCCTGTCTCCTCATCCGCCATCTCCTCCAGTCTCTCTGAACAGACTCTGGTGTGGCAGAAACCCAGCAGCTGGTCCACACGGCCAAAAGGCTCCCGGGAGGCAGATCAAACAATGCGGGTAAGAGAAGTCGGCAAGTCAGATCCATGACTTCAGGACAAGGATTGGATCTAAGGGCTGGGGCGGGGTCTGGCTGAAGTGCAAAGCGGGGCTGTGCGTGTTCCGCCACTGGACAGCCGCCGCCCCATCGCCAAAGCCGCCGGCGCCTCGTTTTACTGCCGAGGCTCCAGACACTGGCGTGCGTCTTGCTTACTGTTGATTCAAGTTTTTCAGTGGCCACATTTTCTGCGCATCACTAGACAATAATGCTTAAACAATATAGGCTATATATCCACTCTGCAAAATGTCAGTGTTCAAAAAAATACAAAAATGAGGGGTATTTTACTTGAACTAAGCAAAATTATCTGCCAATAGAACAAGAAAATTTGGTCTTGTCAAGACTTTCCAAAACAAGTAAAATTAGCTAACCTCAATGAACCCCAAAATACCTTAAAATAAGTATATTCTCACTAATAACAAGTGCACTTTTCTTCATGTTCTTAAATGAAGTAAATGCTAGTGCCATTATCTTGACATAATGATATGCGCTCGGCATTACATTTCTTGAAACCAGCAAACTTATACTAAAAACTAATTTATTGTTCTTAATGGAAAGGCAACAAGGCAACCGCTTGTTACTCTCGGGGTCTCCTAGCCGCTCAATTGTCTAAAAATGCATTTTCCCATCGATAACATGACATCATCGCGCCAAGTGCATGAAGTGCGCAAGGAATATATATATATATATATATATATATATATATATATATATATATATATATATATATATATATATATATGTACACTACCGTTCAAAAGTTTGGGGTCACATTGAAATGTCCTTATTTTTGAAGGAAAAGCACTGTACTTTTCAATGAAGATAACTTTAAACTAGTCTTAACTTTAAAGAAATACACTCTATACATTGCTAATGTGGTAAATGACTATTCTAGCTGCAAATGTCTGGTTTTTGGTGCAATATCTACATAGGTGTATAGAGGCCCATTTCCAGCAACTATCACTCCAGTGTTCTAATGGTACAATGTGTTTGCTCATTGGCTCAGAAGGCTAATTGATGATTAGAAAACCCTTGTGCAATCATGTTCACACATCTGAAAACAGTTTAGCTCGTTACAGAAGCTACAAAACTGACCTTCCTTTGAGCAGATTGAGTTTCTGGAGCATCACATTTGTGGGGTCAATTAAACGCTCAAAATGGCCAGAAAAAGAGAAATTTCATCTGAAACTCGACAGTCTATTAGGCAAGGCAAGGCAAGGCAACTTTATTTGTATAGCGCTTTTCATACACAAGGCAGACTCAAAGTGCTTCACAGACAACAAAGTGAAATGAAAGAAAATAAAAGCAAAATTAAAATGCAGACAATAAAAATAAAAACAGTGCAGACGTTAAAAGTTAAAAGATTAAAAGATTTAGCTGAAAGCTAAGGTGAACATAAAAGTCTTCAGTCTAGTTTTAAAAGTAGTGAGAGTTGGGGAGAGTCTGACATCTTCAGGAAGTTTATTCCAGCTATTTGTTGCATAGTGACTGAATGATGATCTCCCTTGATTTGAGTTTACTCTTGGAACCGCTAACAGATTGGTCTCAGAAGATCTTAGTGATCTTAGAAATGAAGGCTATTCCACAAAATTGTTTGGGTGACCCCAAACTTTTGAACGGTAGTGTATATATATATATATATATATATATATATATATATATATATATATATATATATATATATATATATATATATATATATATATATATATATATATATATATATATATATTTATTTATTTTTTTTATTTTTTTGAAGAATTTATCTGAATGTGCATGAACTATTTCTGTTCCAAAATAGTTTGAAATGTCACATGTTAAATGTCAGTTTACTGTACTGTGCCAACTGTACTACTATATGAGTAGGTATTGTCTCTTGTTTCATTGAAAATAAAACAGCAAAGTCCATTTGGCTGTCATCTGTTTTAATTATGAGACACAATTGTGTCAAAGTCACAATTTTTTATTTCATGCTTGAAATAAGAAATGTTTACTTTGAAAAAGCAGTTTTATACTTGTGAGTGTTGATGACACAGCTTTGCAACAGTTGATATTCTAGTTTCAAGCATGTTTTACTCAATATAGGTCATAAAATCTCAGCAACAAGCTGTAATATCTTACTGAGATCATTCAGGACCAAAACACTTAAAACAAGTAAAACACTAACATAAAATCTCCTTAGAGAGAAGAAAATAAGCAATTATCACCCTAATTTGAGATATTTAATCTTACTTAGATTTCAGTTTTTGCAGTGCATTCATACATTATATTACTTAATTTGTTTCCGCGTAAAAAAAAAAATCCTAATTTCTCAGGTGTGGTGGCTTCAATTTAGCTGTGGCGCCACGATCAGAAACATACAGGGGAAACCCTGAGGACCCCGATTTAGTTTTCTTGCCTTCTAAAACCAAAGATTGTTCAGACACTTTGCCCCCAGTCACCATAAACTTGCGGCTCAAAGACGAGTGTCTAATCATTCTTTGGCTGAAAGTGTTGCCAGCCGGCTATAGATATTATTGTCTCTCCTGACTTATTTATTTCCTTTCTAATTTCCTCTCATTAGCTTAGCTCAGGCGTCGGCAACCCCAAAATGTTGAAAGAGCCATATTGGACCCAAAAATACAAAAACAAATTTGTCTGGAGCCGCTAAAAATGAAAAGCCATATATAAGTCTTATAATGAAGGCAACACATGATGTGTCTATATTAGCTATAATAGCCTACCATCAAATTACTACATGTCACTGGCTGAAGCAAATCTTCGTTGACAGAAATATTGACATCTTATATTTATTCTGCACATTTTTACAACATTAGAAAACATTAGTAAATCAGAGGCTACTCAGAAGGTGAGATAACTCCTGGAAATTACTGGCTTTTAATGACCAAATGTATAGATGTGTGTGTCCAAGTTGAAGGACACGGCAGGCTGTCTTCTTTTAATCAATTTATTACAATTTTTGGCAAGCTGGGTAATGTTTGCTGTGGTCTGGAACAACATGACACGCAAACAACTATCTGAAATGCAGCCAGTATAACATACAGATAATGTGTCATGAGACTAAAAACTAAATTATACACAAAGAGGATAAAAGTAAAGGATATTAAAATGAGCTCAAATATACCTACACGAGGCATAATGATGCAATGGGGACGGCGTGGCGCAGTTGGGAGAGTGACCTGAGGGTTCCTTATTCGATCCCCACCTTCTACCAACCTAGTCACGTTCATTGTGTCCTTGAGCAAAACACTTCACCCTTGCTCCTGATGGGACGTGGTTAGCGCCTTGCATGGCAGCTCCCGCCATCAGTGTGTGAATGTGTGTGTGAATGGGTGAATGTGGAAATAGTGTCAACGCGCTTTGAGTACCTTGAAGGTAGAAAAACGCTATACCAGTATAACCCATTTACCATTTATGTACATACAGCTAGCCTAAATAGCATGTTAGCATTGATTAGCTTGACCAAATATGCCTGATTAGCACTCCAACAAGTCAATAACATCAACAAAGCGCACCTTAGTGCATTCACGCACAGCATAAAACTTTTGGTGGACAAAATGAATGACAAAGAAGGAGTGGAAGATTTTACATGTAAACAAACTGTTGCGTCACAGTCCACAATATGGTGAGTTCAAAAACTGGCAAAATTAGTAGGACAAAACGATGTTTAACAAACACTCATCAGTGAAGCATACACACAAACATATGAAACAGAGGGCTTTCTAACATTTGGGAAGGTTTGTGTCATGTTTGTCCTCAAACAAAAAATATACTAAAACAAACAAAAATATATGTTCCCCCCATCTTTTTCCATTTTCAATCCTTTTTTTATAAATGCTCCAGGGAGCCACTAGGGCGGCACTAAAGAGTCACATGCGGCTTAGCTGGTTGCACTCTTCTGTAACACGGTTTCAGTTAAACTTGTGTATTATTTTGTAGGTTCGAAACTTCACATTCAAGGTAGCTCAGCGCTTGTTTTTGTCTCCTACTTCCTCGGTGTGTGTCCGTGCTTGATCAGCATTTGAGAACGTCTTCATTACTTTATTTAACAGAGGTAGATAATCGATATTTAAACATTTATCCATCGATTTAGCATCGTCCACATTCCAGTCGTGACGCACCAATCATTTGAAAGTGTGAAAAAAAAAAAAAAAATTTTAGTATTCAGTGCACCACTTGTGATGACAAGCAAAATAACAAAATAACTTTGAGAGGAAAAAAAGTCGGAAAAAAAAGCGTATTGTACTAGAAATTTCCGACCAGGCTTCCTTATCTTGTGTCCGCCGCGTCATCTCTTCCCTCCTTGAGCCGACAACAAACCACGCTGAGCCGCTGGTCTCTCTACAATATCTGAGATGTTGTGGTAAAAGTCAAGTAAAAAAATAAAAGGCACATGAGGATCACTGGTGTTCATATTCTGTACGGTCTTAGAAAAACAAGAGCAACAACCAAACATAGGGGATGAAAATGTAGTCCTAAGGGGAGTGGTAAGGTGGGCTTCATTTCCATCTTACAATGAACAAACCAAATAATGGCCTAAATAAAATGTATGCAACATGTTGACCAAAGAACCATCATTACATGTCATGTAGACCAAAATGAAGTGTTTTAAAAATAGACCAAAAAAAAGTCTTGATATGGCCCTTTTAATAAAGCAATTGAACATGCGTCAATAAATGTGTCTTTCCTTGTTAACAAACGGGGCATTGTAGGATATGCTTATCAGTTAAAGGCCTACTGAAACCCACTACTACCGACCACGCAGTCTGATAGTTTATATATCAATGATGAAATCTTAACATTGCAACACATGCCAATACGGCCGGGTTAACTTATAAAGTGCAATTTTAAATTTCCCGGGGAACTTCCGGTTGAAAACGTCTATGTATGACGATGTAAGCGCGTGACGTCAATGGTTGGAACGGAAGTATTGGGACACATTGTATCACAATACAAACGGCTCTGATTTCATCGCAAAATTCCACAGTATTCTGGACATCTGTGTTGGTGAATCTTTTGCAATTTGTTTAATGAACAATGGAGACTGCAAAGAAGAAAGCTGTAGGTGGGATCGGTGTATTAGCGGCTGGCTGCAGCAACACAACCAGGAGGACTTTGAGTCGGATAGCAGACGCGCTATCCGACACTAGCCGCCGACCGCATCGATGATCGGGTGAAGTCATTTGTCGCTCCGTCGATCGCTGTAACGCAGGTGAGCACGGGTGTTGATGAGCAGATGAGGGCTAGCGTAGGTGGAGCGCTAATGTTTCTATCATACCTCTGACGAGGTCCCGTAGCTAAGTTAGCTTCAATGGCGTCGTTAGCAACAGCATCGCTAGGCTTCGACAGGCGGCACAGCATTAACCGTGTAGTTACAGGTCCAGTGTTTGGTTCGGTGTCTCCTGATAGTAGTATTGTTGATCTGCTGTCTATCCTTCCAGTCAGGGGTTTATTTCTTTTGTTTCTATCTGCATTCAAGCACCATTCTATAACGTTAGCTCCGTAGCTAAAGTGCTTCACCGATGTATTGTCGTGGAGATAAAAGTCACTGTGAATGTCCATTTCGCGTTCTCGACTCTCATTTTCAAGAGGATATAGTATCCGAGGTGGTTTAAAATACAAATCCGTGATCCACAATAGAAAAAGGAGAAGGTGTGGAATCCAATGAGCCCTTTTACCTAAGTTACGGTCAAAGCGAAAAAAGATACGTCCTGCACTGCACTCTAGTCCTTCCCTCTGACGTTCCTCATCCACAAATCTTTCATCCTCGCTCAAATTAATGGGGTAATTGTCGCTTTCTCGATCCGAATCGCTCTCGCTGCTGGTGTAAACAATGGGGAAATGCGAGGAGCCCTTCAAACTGTGACGTCACGCTAATTCCGGTACAGACAAGGCTTTTTTTATCAGCGACCAAAAGTTGCAAACTTTATTGTCGATGTTCTCTACTGAATCCTTTCAGCAAAAATATGGCAATATCGCGAAATGATCAAGTATGACACATAGAATGGATTTGCTATCCCCGTTTAAATAAAAAAAAATCATTTCAGTAGGCCTTTCAATAAATTGTTGTTCATTATTTCCCCAAATTAGTACTGCTAATTATTAGAGATGTCCGATAATATATGACTACCGATATTATTGGCCGATAAATGCTTTAAAATGTAGTATCGGAAATTATCGGTATCGGTTTCAAAAAGTAAAATGTATGACTTTTTAAAAGGCTGCTGTACAGAGTGGTACACGGACGTAGGGAGAAGTACAGAGCGCCAATAAACCTTAAAGGCACTGCCTTTGCGTGCCGGCCCAATCACATAATATCTACGGCTTTTCACACACTCAAGTGAATGCAAGGCATACTTGGTCAACAGCCATACAGGTCACACTGAGGGTACCAGTATAAACAACTTTAACACTGTTACAAATATGCGCCACACTGGGAACCCACACCAAACAAGAATGGCAAACACATTCCGGGGGAGAACATCCACACCGTAACACAACATAAACACAACAGAACGAATACCCAGAACCCCTTGCAGCACTAATTCTTCCGAGACGCTACAATATACACCCCCCGCTACCCCCTAACCCCCACCCCCCCACACACACACACCAAAACCCCGCCCACCTCAACCTCCCCATGCTCTCTCAGGGAAAGCATGTCCCAAATTCCAAGCTGCTGTTTTGAGGCATGTTAAAAAAAATAATGCACTTTGTGACTTCAATAATAAATATGGCAGTGCCATGTTGGCATTTTTTTCCATAACTTGAGTTGATTTATTTTGGAAAACCTTGTTACATTGTTTAATGCATCCAGCGGGGCATCACAACAAAATTAGGCATAACAATGTGTTAATTCCACGACCGTGTATATCGTATCGGTTGATATCGGAATCGGTAATTAAGAGTCGGACAATATCGGAATATCGGATATCGGCAAAAAAGCCATTATCGGACATGTCCACTAATTATAGTATTTGTGTGCGTGTGTAACATTTGCTGTGTGATGTTGCCTTTTCTTCTTGATATCAAATGGATTTGGAGTGTGGCGGTGGTTGTTGCTTGCATTAGTTATTATTATTAAAAATAAACTTCCTGCATAAAACTTGCTATGCCTCTGACGCTGTCTTGTTGATTTACAACCACATGCCACATAGGGTTGTACGGTATACGGGTATTAGTATAGTACAGCGAAACTAATGAATACTATTCGGTACTATACCACCTCTAAAAAGTACCGGTCCACCAACCCCCCTGTGCCCCCGTCTTCATCACGGCGTGTCATTTTTGGTTTTACGAGCAGACGAGCATGTTTGGCAGCGCACTATAACGGAGTACTTACGAGCAGACACAGTGTGTAGACAGAAAAGGGAGAACAAATGCATTTTAGTCTAAAAACTAACAAAAAAGGTGAAGTTATAACACTGAAACGCCCTCAGGAAGAGGTGCTTTAGCTATCGGCTAAAGTCCCTCCGCAGTCTGCAGTGATTTAGCTACTTCTAAATCACTAATCCTCGCCTCCATGGCGACAAATAAAATATGTTTCTCACAAGTATCATCCCTGCAGGACGAGGAATAGCTAAATTTGCTTCACTACACACCGTAGCTCACCGACGTCAAAATGTAAACAAACACCATTGGTGGATCTACACCTGACATCCACTGTAATGATACCAAGTACAGGAGCGTATCTTGTCAACACTACTATGATTACATCAATATTTTTTAGCATCACATATTTATTTATTTATATTATGTTTATTATGTTTATAAACTCAGGAAATATGTCCCTGGACACATGAGGACTTTGAATATGACCAATGTACGATCCTGTAACTACTTGGTATCGGATTGATACCTACATTTTTGGTATCATCCAAAACTAATGTAAAGCCTCCAAACAACAGAAGAATAAGTGATTATTACATTTTAACAGAAGTGTAGATAAAACATGTTAAAAGAGAAAGTCAGCAGATATTAACAGTAAATGAACAAGTAGATTAATAATTAATTTTCTACCACTTGTCCTTAATAATTTTGACAAAATAATAGGTAGATAAATGACACAATATGTTACTGCATATGTCAGCAGCTAAATTAGGAGCCTTTGTTTGTTTACTTACTACTAAAAGACAAGTTGTCTTGTATGTTCACTATTTTTTTTAAGGACACATTTGCAATAAGAAACATATGTTTAATGTACCCTAAGATTTTTTGTTAAAATAAAGCCAATAATGCAATTTTTGTGGTGCCCTTTATTTAGAAAAGTATCGAAAAGTACCGAAACATATGGAAATACATTTTGGTACCGGTAAGAGCTATCGGTAAGAGCGATATAATAGACGCAAAATTAATTAGATTATGTCATGATCCGAGGCCCGGATCATGTTTTTGTTATATTCTGTTAGTTTCAGACTCCCTAAATTCCTGTTTTTGTGCACCCTTGTTTGCTTTTAGTTACCATGGGTGCTTATTGTTTCCACTTATCTCTGATTGGTGCTCGGGACGCTCACCCGTTTCCGGAGCACTAATCAGAGGGACTCAAGACAAGCAATACTCACGTAACAGGTGCATGGTGCAAACAATGAAGCCAGGCCGACTGACCGGCAAAGGCAGGATTAAATAGTCCCCTCTGATTAGTGCTTGGGAAACAGGTGAGCGTCAAGCACCAATCAGAGACAGGTGGAAACAATAAGCACCCATGGTAACTAAAAGCAAACAAGGGTGCACAAAAAACAGGAACTCAGGGAGTATATAACCATGTATATATATTATCACACAACTTTAGTATGCTTAAAGTCCGTTGCTATAGTTATTAGCTATTGTGCTCAAGCTGCATTTTTTCTATCTTTGTAAGGACTAAACTTCTTGTCTGAGGGGTGGCCTCAGCCGCAGATGTTATCTTTGTTTTAGCCCGCTAACAGCCAAGGACTTCAAGGACCTCAAAGAAAATAAAATGACAGCACGCAGACGAAGCAGAAACAAGGCAATCACAAGGCCCCAGCACATTCTGTCACTTATTGTGTGTACTGGACCTGCTTTGCATGATATATGCGACCACTCCTTTTAGAGGCTGCCTCAGTGATGTTGACAATGGAACTCCTGAATAAATTGAGGGACGCGGGAGCTGAACCTTAGAGCGTAGGGCGAGACTGTGACTAAGTGTGCAGCTCCATGCGTTCTCCTCATGAGCTAAATTGAACTCTGTCTCTGCATGATTCTTTGCTTCTTGTCTGATTAATTAGTGTTTGAATCTGACACCAAAACTAACAGAATATAACAAAAACATGATCCGGGCGACGGATCATGAAATATTACGCATTCCTGGAAAAATTAACAGCGTTATTAAAGGCCTACTGAAACCCACTACTACCGACCACGCAGTCTGATAGTTTATATATCAACGATGAAATTTTAACATTGCAACACATGCCAATACGGCCGGGTTAGATTAGTAAAGTGCAATTTTAAATTTCCCGCAAAATATCCTGTTGAAAACGTCTCGGTATGATGACGTTTGCACGTGACGTCACGGATTGTAGCGGACATTTTGGGACACCATTGTGGCCAGCTATTAAGTCGTCTGTTTTCATCGCAAAATTCCACAGTATTCTGGACATCTGTGTTGGTGAATCTTTTGCAATTTCATTTAATGAACAATGAAGACAGCAAAGAAGAAAGCTGTAGGTGGGAAGCGGTGTATTAGCGGCCGGCTGCAGCAACACAAACACGTAGCCGGTGTTTCATTGTTTACATTCCCGAAATATGACAGTCAAGCTTAACCATTGACCTGTGGAGAACTGGGACAACAGAGACTCTTACCAGGAGGACTTTGAGTTGAATACATGCTACCGTGAGTAGCTGCGGCTTCCAAACATTTGATCGCTTGCCTGTACGTGCGTGCCGCTATGTGCATGTCACGTACGTAACTTTGGGGAAATATATGTGCTGTATGAACTTTGCGGAGGTGAACATTACTTTGGGCTGTGGGATTGAGTGTGTTGTGCGGGTGTTTGATTTGTATTGGCGGGTTATATGGACGGGAGGGGGGAGGTGTTTGTTATGTGGGATTAATTTGTGGCATATTAAATATAAGCCTGGTTGTGTTGTGGCTAATAGAGTATATATATGTCTTGTGTTTATTTACTGTTTTAGTCATTCCCAGCTGAATATCAGGTCCCACCCACCTCTCACAGCATCTTCCCTATCTGAATCGCTTCCACTGCCCTCTAATCCTTCACTCTCACTTTCCTCATCCACAAATCTTTCATCCTCGCTCAAATTAATGGGGTATTCTCGGTCCGAATCGCTCTCGCTGCTGGTGGCCATGATTGTAAACAATGTGCAGATGTGAGGACCTCCACAACCTGTGACATCGCGCTACTTCCGGTACAGGCAAGACGTTTTTTTTTAGCGACCAAAAGTTGCGAACTTTAGCGTCGATGTTCTCTATTAAATCCTTTCTGCAAAAATATGGCAATATCGCGACATGATCAAGTATGACACATAGAATGGATCTGCTATCCCCGTTTAAATAAGAAAATCTCATTTCAGTAGGCCTTTAACTCTGTTATTATGTAAATAAAATGATAAATGGGTTATACTTGTATAGCGCTTTTCTACCTTCAAGGTACTCAAAGCGCTTTGACAGTATTTCCACATTCACACACACATTCACACACTGATGGCGGGAGCTGCCATGCAAGGTGCTAACCAGCACCCATCAGGAGCAAGGGTGAAGTGTCTTGCCCAAGGACACAACGGACGTGACTAGGATGGTAGAAGGTGGGGATTGAACCCCAGTAACCAGCAACCCTCCGATTGCTAGCACGGCCACTCTACCAACTTCGCCACGCCGTCCCCTGTAACAGCATATTTCTTAAGACTGCTGGTCTTTGAGTTTATGAATCACGATTTCTCGATAATTTTAATTCAAAACAGCAATTCTAACCCTTGCGATATTTCACTAATACCATTTATTGCTACATCCTAACAGCATATTTGAATAGAAATTGTGATATTTTAGACCAGGGGTGTCAAACGTACGGCCCGAGGGCCGGATCAGGCCCGCGAACAGGTTTTATCCGGCCCGCGAGATGAGTTTGCTAAGTATAAAAATGAAATTTTTGAATGAAAGAAACAGCTGTTCTAAATGTGTCCACTGGATGTCGCAATAGCAATTATTTGCATCTTTGTAGATGATGCTATATTTGTACAAAATAAACCACATGTTAGTACATCAATCGAGGAAAATGATCAAACCACATAAATAACATCCTGTAATTTGATTTTGATATAATTTTTTTTATCTTGATCGATTGAAAATTAACACCAATGAGTTGACTCATGAACATTATCACATAATGTATTCAGAAAGTATAAATAACGACAAATAAAAATAGAATACTATTGTAAGTGTAAAAAAAAACAAAAAAACATTGTGATATGTACATTTTCAGAATGTGCTTCTTCTATTTTTAAACAAAGAAAACAATGTGAAGTTGTCTTTATTTTTAAGTTATCATGCCGTGATTTTACCAGTGCGGCCCACTTGGGAGTAGATTTTTCTCCATTTGGCCCCCGATCTAAAATGAGTTTGACACCCCTGTTTTAGACACTTTATTTCATTTTGTCGTCGAGCCCAGTATTGAATTAGTATGCATGTCTGCAGCAAACCACGGTATTCATAATGTACGATGACAAGTTATTTTCGCAGTTCTTTTATGAAGACACTGCATTGATACATTTTTTAAAGCAACGATCCTAGTATTTGTGCTGAAAGCATTAGCTTTCTAATCCTGCAATCCACAGAGAATGCGGGTAGACTCCAGTGAGTGAAAGCATCACTACGTCATGTAAATGAGTAAAATAGATGAAGGCAGAGTTAAACCCTAAGGGAAATCGAGCTTGCTGGGAAGCCACACTGTAGCATCCCCCTCCGAAGGAAGCAACCCAGGTAATTATCCAGTCATGTCACTTAAATACAAATAATTTGTATTTTTTTTTCCCCCCACAGTTTAATTAAGCCGATTTGTGTGCCTCGTTTTGTTTTCAGCTCTATTGGATATTATTTGTTCCCCTTTAATGGAATATGTCACCAACAATACAATTAGCACAGTGATATTTTATTGCAGCGGTTCTTTTTTGTGTGTGTGTGCCTAATGGATCTTTAAGTCATCTCCTTTGCTTGCCACGAGCAGATGCTACCTGGTCACAGTCCTGTAGTTTTTATGCCTGCTGGCTGCACCTTAGGTAGTGCCTTAATCCATCACTAGAGGGAGTGGGCAGCCTTAACAATAATGTAATCACTGCACGGCAGTATGAGGGAGAATTTAAGGGAGCCACATTGATTATTCATCAAAAAATAAACACTGAACTACACAGTATTACCAGGTAGATAATGGATGTCGGTCTATGGTATGGTCTATGGTTTTGCAGGTATTTGGTTTGCATTTAGAGTGATGGCAAAACGACTCGCAAAACCACTATTTAGCCACACATTTACTACAGCACCACTCTGCAACACATTTCCGTTCTCTATTCCTCAGAAGTAGATCACGGTCTGTTCTTTTTTTCTCCTGCATACCGCCTGAGCCTGTTTGCTGCCCTTTCACAGCTCACTGACTACATATTAAAATGTTTATGTGGGCCTAATTGAATTAGAGCTACATGCTTTGCCTGATAGAAAGGCAATTGTCGAGCGGGGCTGTTACAATAGTGATAATCCAGCAGAAGATTATTTGACTTTGAGAGTCCCTTGTCTGGAGCTTACGTTTTAGCCGTCGCCGAGCAAAACAAGGAGTTGAAGAGGTTTAGAGTCGTCGTACTTTGGCCTGAGACGCCGTGATTTTTGTTCAGTTAATTATTGTGCATTCGAGTGTCTTAATTTGTTGTTTGACATTTTAAACCGGAATCCAGTGCAAAGCTCTGAGAGGAGGATTTGGAAATATGCTTCATGATCACCAAATAGAAACAGACTCTGTGTTAGCCACAGGATTTTAAATGGTCTTTTTTTTTTTAAACCTTTATTTAAAATCCATGATTTTATTTGAAAAGTGAAGTATAAACAATGCAGTGGAATCCAATACAAGAGCTCAGGGCATTCAATCGATCGCAACTGGACTGTTTGGCTTGTCCAGTTGCGATCAATTGAACGCAACTAGGGTTGCAAAATTCCGGGAATATTCAAAGTTGGGAACTTTCCATGGGAATTAACAGGAATTAATGGGAAATGAATGCAACATGCTAGATCTTGCAGCATGATTATTAGCTAAAACAACCTGATTTTCATACAAATTCAGTTGAATTTCAACCGTGCACAGTGCATTCCTCCATCACATGTGCAGTGCATTCTTCCGTCATATTCCCAGATAGCTCCCAGCATGCTACACACTAGGGCTGCGACAACTAATCGATACAAATCGATTATAAGAATAGTTGGCGATTAATTTAGTCATCGATTCGCACATGCGCAGAGGCTACTTTTAAATTTGTAAAAAAAAAAAAGTTTTATAAACCTTTATTTATAAACTGCAACATTTACAAACAGCTGAGAAACAATAATCAAAATAAGTATGGTGCCAGTATGCTGTTTTGTTTTCAATAAAATACTGGAAATGATAGAAATGTAGTTTGTCTCTTTTATCCGATTATTAATCGATTAATCGAAGTAACAATAGACAGATTGATCGATTATCAAATTAGTTGTTAGTTGCAGCCCTACTACACACTACAGCAGGGCTATTGAGGCCACACTAGTATTTGAGCCCAAGGACTTCATCCAGTCAGGTAAGTTTTGAGGATATTACTGCGGTAAATATATTTGATCTATGGTATTTAAGTTTAATAGAGGTGTAATTGCTTGTTACTGTATGACTGTAGACTACTCCAGCAGACTTCCACTCAATCCAGCTAGCTGTTCATGTTAAATATAATTAAATGATTTTGGGGCCAATATCTCTAGTTAGCTAGGTTTATTTACCACCATAGTCTCATAATGAACCGAAAATATTTATCCATTAACTGTGATGCTAATTTTCTCTATGATAAATCCCATTCATTTATGCTAACATTAGCGATCCGAATGTACCTTTTTCGTGATCTGTAAAGTTCAACTAGCAAATACTAAATCAAAACGTATAGTTTTCTCTGCCTTCTGTTCTGCTAGCCATTCATTGTTGTCATACAAGAATGTAGGTAATAGTTTGATTTAGCATGCTGATTGAGTGTTCATTTATTCATCTAGCCTATTTCTATTCATTTGTCCATCAGTAAACGTGTTTTAAAGACTACTCCAATTGTTTAGAGGACTATTTATATCTGTGTGTGGCATTGCATTAGTGTTTTGCAAGCTTATCATCTTATTCTGCAGAATAAGATGGACGGTGTCCAACCTTGAATAATCAAAACATTGTCTAAATTTCCAAACTGCCCAAGCTTAACTTCCCGTGGTAAATTTCCGGAAAGTTTCCGGTAATTTACCAGGAACTTTCCACCCCTTTGCAACCCTAAATGCAACTGATCTACCGTATTTTCCGGACCATAGGGCGCACTGGATTATAAGACGCACTGCTGATGAGCGGGTCTATTCAGATCTATTTTCATACAAAAAACGCACAGGATTACAGGGCGCATTAAAGGGGTCATACTATGATTTTTTCTACATTTAAAACACTTCCTTGTGGTCTACATCAGTGTTTTTTAACCACACTAGTGTACTGTGAGATGCAGTCTGGTGTGCCGTGGGAAAATATCTAATTTCACCTATTTGGGTTAAAAATATTTTTTACAAACCAGTAATTATACTCAGCAAATGATGTGTTGTTGTTGAGTGTCGGTGCTGTCTAGAGCTCGGCAGAGTAACCGTGTAATACTCTTCCATATCAGTAGGTGGCAGCCGGTAGCTAATTGCTTTGTAGATGTCGGAAACAGCAGGAGGCAGTGTGCAGGTAAAAGGTGTCTAATGCTTAAACCAAAAATAAACAAAAGGTGAGTGCCCCTAAGACAAGGCATTGAAGCTTAGGGAAGGCTATGCAGAACCAAACTAAAACTGAACTGGCTACAAAGGAAAAAGAAAAACAGAATGCTGGACGACAGCAAAGACTTACAGCGTGTGGAGCAAAGACGGCGTCCACAATGTACATCCGAACATGACATGACAATCAACAATGTCCCCAAAAAGAAGGATAAAAACAACTGAAATATTCTTGATTGCTAAAACAAAGTAGATGCGGGAAATATTGCTCTAAGGAAGACATAAAACTGCTACAGGAAAATACCAAAAAAAGAGAAAAAGCCACCAAAATAGGAGTGCAAGACAATAACTAAAACACTACACACAAGAAAACAGCAAAAAACTCTAAGTCATGGGGTGATGTGACAGGTCGTGACAGTACACCTACTTTGAGACAAGAGCTACACTACCGTTCAAAAGTTTGGGGTCACATTGAAATGTCCTTATTTTTGAAGGAAAAGCACTGTACTTTTCAATGAAGATAACTTTAAACTAGTCTTAACTTTAAAGAAATACACTGTATACATTGCTAATGTGGTAAATGACTATTCTAGCTGCAAATGTCTGGTTTTGGTGCAATATCTACATAGGTGTATAGAGGCCCATTTCCAGCAACTATCACTCCAGTGTTCTAATGGTACAATGTGTTTGCTCATGGCTCATAAGGCTAATAGATGATTAGAAAACCCTTGTGCAATCATGTTCACACATCTGAAAACAGTTTAGCTCGTTACAGAAGCTACAAAACTGACCTTCCTTTGAGCAGATTGAGTTTCTGGAGCATCACATTTGTGGGGTCAATTAAACGCTCAAAATGGCCAGAAAAAGAGAACTTTAATCAGAAACTCGACAGTCTATTCTTGTTCTTAGAAATGAAGGCTATTGACCCCAAACTTTTGAACGGTAGTGTATATTGATGCATGCTTGGTTATTGTTTAAAGTCATATCCAACAATTGCGACAACAACCTTTTATTGTCAACTGAGTTTCATGTTTTAATGATTTCTGCTGGTGGTGTGCCTCCGCATTTTTTCAACGCAAAAAATGTGCCTTGGCTCATAAAAGGGTAAAAACTACTGGTCTACATAACATGTAATGGTGGTTCTTTGGTCAAAATGTTGCATAGATGATGTTTTACAGATCATCTTCAAGTCGCTTTCTGACAGTCGCTTCAGGATGCGCCGTTTTGTGGGCGGTCTTATTTACGTGGCTCACCTTTGACGGCGTCTTCTCCCCGTCATCTTTGTGGTAGCGGTGTAGCGTGCAAGGACGGGAGTTGAAGAAGTGTCAAAAGATGGAGCTAACTGTTTTAATGACATTCAGACTTTACTTCAATCAATAACAGAGCAGCATCTTCTCATCTGTGGCTCACTAGTGCAAAACAACGCCTGAAATGTGTCCAGTGAAGAACCGTCCGACCGGAACTCTCTAATAACTAAAGTTCCTTGGGTGAATAATGTAAACTCACTACACTGCTAGTTTTTAGCGCTTCAATAACGAGTTGACTTTTGTATGAAAGTTAGAACTTTATGCTACTTTATATTAGAAATGGAAACAGCGGAGGGTGAATGCCCCATAACAAGAAGATAGAGAAAAAGAAGAAACTAATCGACAACGGTGTCCGCACGGACTACTAAGGCGGACGCGCACACATTTTCAGGACTTATGCAGATCCCAAATACACATCAGCAGGTACCATCAGCAAGTTGGTTTTGCATAATAGTGCGAAACAAAACACCAGAAAAAATGTCTGCAGTCCTTATACACACACCATACTAATACTCGTATGTTGAAGAGTACGTCTGACTACTGTAGCCGTAACGCGCGACAATCCAGCAAGTGGTGTGGCTTCATATCTTTTTGAGCGCCGTGTGTAATGTTCTATATTGTCAATGGAACATTTAAAGTTCCTACTCACCTACTCAGTGGCCTAGTGGTTAGAGTGTCCGCCCTGAGATCGGTAGGTTGTGAGTTCAAACCCCGGCCGAGTCATACCAAAGACTATAAAAACGGGACCCATTACCTCCCTGCTTAACACTCAGCATCAAGGGTTGGAAATGGGGGTTAAATCACCAAAAATGATTCCCGGGCGCGGCGCCGCTGCTGCCCACTGCTCACCTCACCTCCCAGGGGGTTGAACAAGGGGATGGGTCAAATGCAGAGGACAAATTTCACCACACCTAGTGTGTGTGTAACAATCATTGGTACTTTAACTTTAAAGTTTTGGTGTTGTTTCCTGGTGTCATATTGCAGTCTACACACATGTATTATGTGTGACTGCCATCTACTGGTTCCACTTATCAGTACACCATGTACCAAATAAAACAGCTTCGGTGTTGGTAAGCACAACCAACATTATTCCGTACATTAGGCGCACCGGGTTGTAGGGCGCACTGTCGATTTTTGAGAAAATGAAAGGATTGTAAGTGCGCCTTATAGTCCGAAAAATACTGTAGTCTTGTAGATCCGACCAATATAAAACTTGGACTCATCAATTTAAATCTATGAGCATGAACTGATGAAGCCTACTAGGATGAGAGGAGAAACATCTTCTAAGACGAACCAAACAGTCCAGTTGCGATCGGTTTAATGCCCTGAAAATACAACGACCTGGATGAATGAGACCATCCACAGACAATACAAGAGCTGCAGCTAGAAGTACAATAATGTGTTCATTTTTGTTTTGTGCTGTGCTATAGAACTGCACTGCATCATATTGATGATACAATGGTGGTACCTGACAGTATGATGCATATAGTGCTACACTAATGCAAAGTAGTATGTGTATACAAACCACGCTGATTAATTAGTTACCTTGCTTTCTTTGTGAGTTAAACAAATGACCTATATTATCTTTGGACAGTGTAGATGTACAGGTCCGGTTTGTGTTGGTATACATGTTTGCTTGATATGAGAGTCCAGAGGGATTTTGTTTTAAAAATGGTAAGATTATGTATCTTCCTACTACCTTTCGGATTTGTTGAATTGTACTGTAACGTGTGATGTTTCTTAACATAACTTGTTTATAGGCAAGTCCAAAACAAATAAACCATCCTGTCGTAATCCCTCATAACAGGTGGACATGTGTTTTGTGTTTTGGTTCCATTTCTTTTCCAATGCATTTATTTTTCTGGTCCACTTCCTATTTTCACAAGGTGTAACTTTGCCTCTGCCAGGTCCCTCGCCTGTTCCTGATTGGCAACCAGGAGGCTCACCTGCTTCTAATTGCCAATCAGGAGGGTTCATAAGCCAGGGTCGAAAGTTGACTTTTGAAATGTTTCTTTTTTTTCTAAAAAATCTAGTCCAAGGTAGGGTTGTACGGTATACCGGTATTAGTATAGTACCGTAGTACCGCAATACCAATGAATCATACTTGGTACTATACCGCCTCTGAAAAGTACCGGTCCGCTATTATGTTTATAAACTCAGGAAATATGTCCCTGGACACATGAGGACTTTGAATATGACCAATGTATGATCCTATGACTACTTGGTATCGGATTGATACCCAAATTTGTGGTATCATCCAAAACTAATGTAAAGTACCAAACAACAGAAGAATAAGGGATTATTACATTTTAACAGAAGTCTAGATAGAACATGTTGAAAGAGAAAGTAAGCAAATATTAACAGTAAATGAACAAGTACATTCATAATTCATTTTCTACCACTTGTCCTTAATAATGTTGACAAAATAATAGAATGGAAATTGACACGTTATGTTACTGCATATTTCAGCAGACTAAATTAGGAGCCTTTGTTTGCTTACTTACTACTAAAAGACAAGTTGTCTTGTATGTTCACTATTTTATTTAAGGACAAACTTGCAATAAGAAACATACCGTATTTCCTTGAATTGGCGCAGGGAATATAGTATTCGCACGTCTAGAATTACTGCCGGGTCAAACTCGTTTCTCAAAATAATTAACGCATGCTTGGCCTTATCGCCGGTTTATTATTGAAGCTGGATCAAATTCGTTTCGCAAAATATTAATTTTATTATCGCATGTCTATAATTTTCGCCGGGTCAAACTCGTTTCGCAAAATATTTAGCATATGGCTAGAACTTCCACCGGGTCAAATTCTTTACGTCACGAGTGACGCATCTGTCCTCATTTTCAAAATGGAGGAAACTGCTTTCAGTAGTTTACAATCGCACAAAGGAAAAAAGATAAAGAGCTTTTCAGTATGATTTAAGGTCCAAGCTATTGAATACCGGTACAGTATGCTAAAGAGAACAGTTTAGCAGCTATGTTTTATTAATATACCGTAGCTGCGTGTGTGAAATACTGTATAAGTCATTAAATGACTCCCGCCTCCTGGTGGTAGAGGGCGCTGCCGCGCTAGTGATCCTTCTTGCGACTTCCGGTACTGCAGAAGAAGTGAACACACGCAGCAAGAGATTTTTTTTTTTCCTCTGCCTGAACTTTTAACATGGAGGATTACATACCGGTATCTAAAATAAAACAGTTTTCTAAACTGGACTTTCAATCGAAGCAGGAGGTAATAATTAAAGGAATATCTCCATCGAAACAGAGACTTTTTAAACTGAAGAAAGAAAATAAGGAAGACTTCTATAAACAAGTTATCGATGCTTTTGGTCAGAAGGAGCTGCAAATGGACTCCATTTATAAGTACAGGTAAGACCATAATAACGTTTTTTTTAATTAAATGTGCTTTTCATGATGGTATGCTTACATCACACTCAAAGCGCACGCCTAAATTTTATGGATTCCTTTTGGTAAACGCCGGAGTGAGAAGAGGTTTTAAAATAATTACCGCATGCACGGCCATCCCGCCGGTTTCCGGTAAACGCAGGTGTGACAGGAGGTTTTAAATTAATTAACGCCCCTGCGGCTATTCAAGGAAATACGGTATGTTTAATGTACCCTAAGATTTTTTGTTAAAATAAAGCCAATAATACAATTTGTTGTGGTCCCTTTTATTTAAAAAAAGTACTGAAAACAAATTTTGGTACCGGTACCGTTACCAAAATATTGGTATCAGGACAACACTAGTCCAAGGTAAGGGGCGGACGTGTTAAAACAATAAAATATTGATGCTTCTTAGCTTTTTATTCAAAGACTTTCCAGTGTTTTCCACAGAAATGCAATCCATTTTTAAAACTTTTATTTACCATTGAGATGAATCATCTCTTTTTCAAGGGAGTCCTGAACAATAACACATGAGTGTCGGTACCACTGGGAGCGAAGTGGGTAAGGTGTCTTGCCCAAGACACAACAGCCTGCGATTAGGATGCGGAAGCTGGAATCGAACCTGAAACCTTCAAATATCTGGCATGGTGGCTTTACCATCCAAGCCACGGCGATTGATGGTGTGGCTGTGGTGGTATCAAGATCACAATCTAATTTGCATATTTGGCTATGACACAAATATTTTTTTAAACTCTAAACATTAACGTATAGTTAACGACAAATATTTGTGTTATATATCTTTTGGCAAGGGTGTTTTCTTTGGTTAAGGGGGGTTTATTTTATTCCTACAATGTAACATGGGCCAATTAAAGAAAAGCAAGCTTAATTTCTGCAAATCTGCACTTTTTGCAACACTGGTTTATTTGCAAACCGTATTTTGCTCTTCCCTCCCTGAATGTTGGAATTTAGTTTGGCAGATATGTAAACAGTCCTTTAAGTTAAAGATAAAAGAACTTAAAATTGTTAGTGTGCCATGTTGTTCCAGACCACAGCACACGTTACCCAGTTTGCAAAGATTGTAATAAATCCATTAAAGGCCTACTGAAAGCCACTACTACCGACCACGCAGTCTGATAGTTTATATATCAATGATTAAATCTTAACTTTGCAACACATGCCAATACGGCCGGGTTAATTTAAAAAGTACAAATTTAAATTTCCCGCGAAACTTCCGGTTAAAAACGTCTATGTATGATGACGTATGCGCGTGACGTCAGTCGTTGAAACGGAAGTATTCGGACACCATTGTATCCAATACAAAAAGCTCGGTTTTCGTCGCAAAATTCCACAGTATTCTGGACATCTGTGTTGGTGAATCTTTTGCAATTTTTTTAATGAACAATGAAGACTGCAAAGAAGAAAGCTTTAGGTGGGATCGGTGTATTAGCGGCTGGCTGCAGCAACACAACCAGGAGGACTTTAACTTGGATAGCAGACGCGCTATCCGACGCTAGCCGCCGACCCCATTGATGATCGGGTGAAGTCCTTCGTCGCTCCGTCGATCGCTGGAACGCAGGTGAGCACGGGTGTTGATGAGCAGAGGATGGCTGGCTGGCGTAGGTGGATAGCTAATGTTTTTAGCATAGCTCTGTGAGGTCCCGTTGCTAAGTTAGCTTCAATGGCGTCGTTAGCAACAGCATTGTTAAGCTTCGCCAGGCTGGAAAGTATTAACCGTGTATTTACAGGTCCATGGTTTAATAGTATTGTTGATTTTCTGTCTATCCTTCCAGGCAGGGGTTTATTTCTTTTGTTCCTATCTGCGGTTAAGCACGATGCTATCACGTTAGCTCCGTAGCTAAAGTGCTTTGCCGATGTATTGTCGTGGAGATAAAAGTCACTGTGAATGTCCATTTTGCGTTCTCGACTCTCATTTTCAAGAGGATTTAGTATCCGAGGTGGTTTAAAATACAAATCCGTGATCCACAATAGCAAAAGGAGAAAGTGTGGAATCCAATGAGCTAGCTTGTACCTAAGTTACGGTCAGAGTGAAAAAAGATGCGTCCTGCACTGCACTCTAGTCCTTCATTCTCACGTACCTCATCCACAAATCTTTCATCCTGGCTCAAATTAATGGGGTAATCGTCGCTTTCTCGGTCCGAATCGTTCTCGCTGCTGGTGTAAACAATGGGGAAATGTGAGGAGCTCTTCAACCTGTGACGTCACGCTACTTCCGGTACAGGCAAGGCTTTTTTTAATCAGCGACCAAAAGTTGCGAACTTTATCGTCGATGTTCTCTACTAAATCCTTTCAGCAAAAATATGGCAATATCGCGAAAAGATCAAGTATGACACATAGAATGGATCTGCTATCCCCGTTTAAATAAAAAAATGTCATTTCAGTAGGCCTTTAAAAGAAGACAGCCTTCCGTTTCCTTTAACATGGACACACACATCTAAACCTTTGGCCATTCTAAGACAGTTATTTCCAGGAGTTATCTCACCCTCTGAGAAGTTTTACTATTGTTTTCCAATGTTGTAAAAATGTGTAGCCTGCGATACATAGTCATTTTGATAGTAGGCTAATATAGCTATTTAGCCACTTACATCATGTGTTGTCTTCATCATAAGACTTATATAAATATTTAATTTTTTTGCGGCTCCAGACCGATTACTTTTTTGTATTTGTAGTCCAATATGGCTCTTTCAACATTTTGAGTTGCCGACCCCTGGCCTAGAAGGTTAAATGTTACCTTCATGTAATGCCAAATGTTAAAATAATGTAATAAATAGAAAAACAAACACATTACTCGTGTTTGGCTGCCATTGTCTGTCTGGAACCTTTTATTTTTTATATAATTTTGTGGGCGCACATGGTGTCCAAAAAAATAATATATGTGCTGTGTTTAGTTAAAAATAAATGGGCCAACAAATATTGGTAAAAGTTCATAATACTATGGCTAAAATGCCAATACAGCAATTTGCGCTCCATCCAAATAGTCCTGTCATCTGGACAACAATGACAAATTCATGACACATAAAACCTGCGCTACATTTAGAGGCCACATAGTTGCTAGGCCAGTTTCCAATTATGGGGAATTTGTGGTACAACCAAGTCATGTATGTGCTTGTAGGAAGAGAAGAAGTGAGGGTCCAAAATAGGGCTGCAACTAACGATTAATTTAATAATCAATTAATCTGTCGATTAGTACTTTGATTAATCGATTAATAATCGGATAAAAGAGACAAACTACATTTCTAGCCTTTCCAGTATTTTATTGAAAAAAAAAACAGCATACTGGCACCATACTTATTTTGATTATTGTTTCTCAGCTGTTTGTACATGTTGCAGTTTATAAATAAAGGTTTATAAAAAAAATAAAACAATAAAATAAAAATAAATAAATAAATAAAATAAAAAATGCCTCTGCGCATGCGCACAGCATAGATCCAACAAATCGATGACTAAATTAATCGCCAACTATTTTTATAATCAATTTTAATGGATTTAATCGATTAGTTGTTGCAGCCCTAGTCCAAACCAGTAATCCGTATGCTAAAAGAGGGTTAACCCCATTTTTTTAATGCCGTTTTAATCATCAATCAATCAATCAATCAATCAATGTTTACTTATATAGCCCTAAATCACAAGTGTCTCAAAGGGCTGCGCAAACCACAACGACATCCTCGGCTCAGATCCCACATCAGGGCAAGGAAAAACTCAACCCAATGGGACAATGAGAAACCTTGGAGAGCGACCGGTGCAATGGGCAATTATGAAGCATAGTAGCTAAAATATGCACCGACATTTTAATTATCTAAATTAAAACCATTCTTGTTACTCTCACCTGATGAAGAACAAGGAGACTACAGTACTATAGCATGTGTTTATTGGTAGTATCGTGGAATTATTCACATTGTTTTGCAGTGTCTCCTCCAAACATTGCATATTAGCCAGAGGAGTGTTGTCTTGGTGTTGTAGAAAAAACAATTGCCATTGGGATAGTCTAGCTACAAATACAATTAGAGCGTTTTCCTTTTCAAATTAAATCCGTTCATGAAATATCAGGACATTCTGATAGATTCCTCTCAGCACGATATCAAAAAATCATTGAGCCATACGAGCCAATATCCCCACTATTGCACAGGTCAGTAGCACGGGGTGGCCCGAGAAATCCATTTAAAGAATCTGAATATACGGGTAGTCGGGTAGTCTGGGGACGATAATTTTGTGCACTGCTGCATTCAGTCATCTTGGAATGGGTAATTCAACCGAGTGGAAAGTGTCCTATTAGGAAGCAGGGGAAGAATGTCCTAACTCCCTCTCGTATTTAAACTGTAGGTGCGTGATCAAGATTTTGGATAAGTACAGGAACATATCAACGGCAGGTCCACATTTAGTTTTGGAACATGGTAAACTGGCTCTCTATCTCTTCACTTTATGCAAGTCATTTTCAGTTTACATTTCTCTGCTTGCAGTTTTTCAGTGGATTTTGTACACAACTTCACATATATCTGTTTGTCAGCTTGTATGCATTGTCAGTGCACCCGAGCTTGCTGGGAGTTTTGTTTTTTATCGAGAGTGACTTGCGGTGTGGGTGGATTCAGCTCATATACTGTATGCTCCTCAGGCTGTGATGTGCATGGTCGGGGTATTCTATAGATACACTATATTGCCAAAAGTATTTGGCCACCTGCCTTTACTCACATGTGAACTTGAAGTGCCATCCCATGGAATTGTCCAAAATGTTTTGGTATCCTGGAGCATTGGAAGTTCCTTTCACTGGAACTAAGGGGCCGAGCCCAACTCCTGAAAAACAACCCCACACCATAATTCCTCCTCCACCAAATTTCACACTCAGCACAATGCAGTCTGAAATGTAGCGGTCACCTGGCAACCTCCAAACCCAGACTCGTCCATCAGATTGCCAGATGGAAAAGCGTGATTCATCAGTCTAGAGAAGGCGTCTCCACTGCTCTAGAGTCCAGTGGCGACATGCTTTACACCACTGCATCCCACGCTTTGCATTGGACTTGGTAATGTATGGCTTGGATGCAGCTGCTCGGCCATGGAAACCCATTCCATGAAGCTCTCTGCGTACTGTACGTGGCAGTGATGTGCGGTGAGGTTCATGGCTGGTGAGGCACTGACTTCATCACAGTCAGATTTACAAACATATGAACCATAAAGCGTATCTTATTCACCTCCCAGGAGGTGAACAAGGGGATGGGTCAAATGCAGAGGACACGTTTCATTACACCTAGTGTGTGTGTGACAATCATTGGTACTTTAACTTAACTTTAACTTTACACATACAAACTGTAGCACATAAAAAAACACATTTAATAAAAAAAAACGTTATTTTAAAACCTCTTCTCACTCCGGCGCTTACCTTATCATGAAAAGCACATTTAATAAAAAAACGTTATTATGGTCTTACCTTTACTTATAAATGAAGTCCATGCGCCGCTCCTTCTGAACAAAAGCATCAATAACTTGTTTATAGAAGTCTTCCTTATCTTTCTTCAGTTTTAAAATTCTCTCTGTTTCGATGGAGATCTTCCTTTAATTATTACCTCCTGCTTCGATTGAAAGTCCAGTTTAGAAAACTGTTTTATTTTAGATATGTAATCCTCCATGTTAAAAGTCCAGGCGAGAGGAAAAAATAAACGATCGCTAACTGTTGCTGCTTGTTGTCACTTATTCTGCAGCCGAGTAGTCGCAAAGATTATCCCTGGGATCACTAGCGCCCTCTACCACCATGAGGCGGGATTACTGCGAGCCTCAGCCAGTGCGTCTTCGCAGCCGTTTTATGATTGCTCAGCACAAGAAATACGTTACACACATACAGTTGTTGACAAAATACACTGTACATTATATACCTCAGCTAACTAAACTATGGAAATGTATAATATAATTCATATAGCAATTTCGGTTTCACTGCACAGCAGGCCAGCAGTTAACCGAGTCATTGTGCAATCCATGGTGAGGCTCAACTGGCTGGTGACTCACCGCAAGTCTCTTCTCAGTATTTGAACGGCAAATGTGAAAACTCAGCGATTTTGAATAAAAAATAATCTAAAACTGGTGAAGTTAAATGGAAAATAACTTTATAGTATAATCACTTGATACATATACACTACCGTTCAAAAGTTTGGGGTCACCCAAACAATTTTGTGGAATAGCCTTCATTTCTAAGAACAAGAATAGACTGTCGAGTTTCAGATGAAAGTTCTCTTTTTCTGGCCATTTTGAGCGTTTAATTGACCCCACAAATGTGATGCTCCAGAAACTCAATCTGCTCAAAGGAAGGTCAGTTTTGTAGCTTCTGTAACGAGCTAAACTGTTTTCAGATGTGTGAACATGATTGCACAAGGGTTTTCTAATCATCAATTAGCCTTCTGAGCCAATGAGCAAACACATTGTACCATTAGAACACTGGAGTGATAGTTGCTGGAAATGGGCCTCTATACACCTATGTAGATATTGCACCAAAAACCAGACATTTGCAGCTAGAATAGTCATTTACCACATTAGCAATGTATAGAGTGTATTTCTTTAAAGTTAAGACTAGTTTAAAGTTATCTTCATTGAAAAGTACAGTGCTTTTCCTTCAAAAATAAGGACATTTCAATGTGACCCCAAACTTTTGAACGATTGTGTAACAATTTAATATATATTTTTTTCTTTTTACATTTTTTTTCTTTCCATGATGGCACGTGAGGCCCCGCCTCACCTGCCTCCCCTGACTGCACGTCACTGGTACGTGGGCTAATTGGAAGGTCACATGAAGTTTGGAGCTCTGTAGCAACTGACTGTGCAGAAATTTGGCGACCTCTTTGCTTCAGCCTCCGCTGACCCCTCTCTGTCAGTTTACGTGGCCTACCACTTCGTGGCTGAGTTTCTGTTGTTCCCAAACTCTTCCATTTTCTTATAATAAAGCAGACAGTTGACTTTGGAATATTTAGGACTGGATTTGTTGCACAGGTGGCATCCCATGACAGTTCCACGCTGGAAATCACTGAGCTCCTGAGAACGGCCCGTTCTTTCACAAATGTTTGTAGAAACATTATCCATGCCTAAGTGCTTGATTTTATACACCTGTGGCCGGGCCAAGTGATTAGGACACCTGATTCTGATCATTTGGATGGGTGGCCAAATACTGTTGGCAATATAGTGTAGATAGATAGTTAGATATACCTGCCCAGAGACACATTTTAAAATAATTGCTTAGGCCTGGTTAGTGGAAAGTTGTTCCACAGTCTGGGCCCTCTCCACTGAGAAGGCTCTATCTCCTCTGGTTTTTAGTCTAGTTTTTGGGACATCCTGGAGGGGCTGGCCTGAAGACCTCAGGGTCCCGCTGGGACAATAAGGCTGCAGCAGCTCAATAAGATAGGGCGGGGCTTCTTGGTGTACGTATTTAAAAAACAATAAGTCCACTTTTAAGATGAACTCTAAAAGTAACTGGGAGCCAATGAAGGGAGGCCAGTCCAGGGGTATTATGCTCACGTCCTTTGGTTTTAGTTAAAAGACGAGCAGCTGAGTTCTGCAATGTGATCCAGGCCTACGTACAACGACTTACAGTAATCCGGGCGTGACGTCACAAATGCATGGATGGCTCTTTCAAAGTCAGCCAGTGGAAGACGCTGTTTTATTTTTGCAAGAAGTCATAGCTGAAAAAAGCTAGATTTAATGACGTAGCTAATTTCTTTATCCAGCTTAAGCAAACTGTCAAAAATAACACCAAAGCTCCTTGCTGATGTGTGTCAACATGAGGACAGAGGACCAATAGCACTGTAATGTCCTTGTAGTGGGTTTGTTTGGACAAATTAATCAATCAATCAATCAATGTTTATTTATATAGCACTAAATCACAAGTGTCTCAAAGGGCTGCACAAGCCACAACGACATCCGCGGTACAGAGCCCTCATAAGGGCAAGGAAAAACTCACAACCCCAATGGGACGTCGATGTGAATGACTATGAGAAACCTTGGAGAGGACCGCATATGTGGGTGACCCCCCTCGCCCTCTAGGGACGACTGGATGCAATGGACGTCGAGTGGGTCTAACATAATATTGTGAAAGTCCAGTCCGTAGTGGATCTAACATAACAGTGAGAGTCCAGTCCATAGTGGGGCCAGCAGGAGACCACCTCGAGCGGAGACGGGTCAGCAGCATAGAGATGTCCCCAACCGATGCACAGGCGAGCGGTCCACCCCAGGTCCCGACTCTGGACAGCCAGCACTTTATCCATGGCCACTGGACCTATGCCCCCTCTCCACAAGGGAGAGGTGGGCAAAGGAGAAAATAAAATAAACGGCAGATCAACTGGTCTAAAAAATGGGTCTATTTAAAGGCTAGAGTATACAAATGAGTTTTAAGATGGGACTTAAATGCTTCTACTGAGGTAGCATATCTAACTGTTACCGGGAGGGTCATTCCATAGTACTGGAGCCCGAATAGAAAACGCAAATACGACAATTTCTGTTTTATTTTTGTTTAAGTATAAAAAAATGGCCCCCAACCATTTCTGTACATCATACAAACAGTTCTGCAGAGTAGTCTTGGCAACCTGGGTATTGCTGACTTACTGTTACAAGCAGATATATTTGAATATTGTCTGCCAAACGTGAAAAGAGACAGTGTGCTTTTTAAAAACAGCACCCAAGGAAAACACGTATAAAGAAAGAGAGGGCAGGTGTTAAAATTAAACCTTGGGGTGCACCATATTTAAGGGCAGACTCTGAGGAGGAGTATTGGCCTAGGTGAACGGAATGAAACAAAATGAATTAACTTCTCCAACCAGCAAAAACATTTTTAAGCAAACAACACATTATTTGATTATGTCTTTGTTGCAGTTTTACTGAGTATTATTTCGAAAAGAGAATCTCAACTCAATAGAATTGTATTTTTTAAAAACAAGTTACCGTATTTTTTCGAACAATAAGGCTCACTTTCATTTTCTCAAAAACTGACAGTGTGTACGGAATATTCTGGTTGTGCTTACCGACCTCAAAGCTATTTTATTTTGTACGTAGTGTCATTATAATTGTGACCAGCAGATGGCAGTCACACATAAGATATACATGTACACTGCAAGATGAGGCCAGTAAACAACACCAAAACTTTAAATGTTACATTGAGAATATAGAACATTACACACAGCATTAAAACAATCCGTCAACATGTTTTAGTACGACATTGGTCAGCTATGAAGCCACACCGCTTAATGGTAGGTGGGAGCATCACGGCTGGAGGAGACAGACGAATCGTGCTTCAACATACAAGTATTATTATAGTGTGTTTATAAGGACCGCAAAATGGCACCCATTAACACATATTATCTGGCGTTTTGTCTTGCAATATTATGCAAAATCAACTTTTCTTACCTTCTGGTGCCTAAAGTATCTGTATTTGGGATCTGTATAAGTCCTGAAAATTTGTGCGCGCCATAGTCCATAAGCTTCTTCTTTTTCTCTATCTTCTTGTTATGGGGCATTCATTCTCCGCTGTTGCCATTTCTAAAATAAAGTAGTGTAAAGTTCTTACTTATATGTGTCAGTAGACTCACTATGAAAGCGCTAAAAACTACCGGTATAGTGAGTTTACATTATTCACCCAAGTAATGCACAAGCAAACTTACCCACTGTAGTGCACTGTGCCTTTGTTCCCGAGTACGCCAAACGAATACGGGGTGGAAACCATACAAGGCAAGGGCGAATATTTCCTTTCTTTTTTTCGTGCGCAAGCAAGCTGAAGCATACTTGCCAACCTTGAGACCACCGAATTCGGGAGATGGGGGGGGTGGGGGGGGTGGGGGGGGGGTATATGTGTATATATTTTTAAGTGTTTCTTATATATATATAAACTACCGTTCAAAAGTTTGGGGTCACATTGAAATGTCCTTATTTTTGAAGGAAAAGCACTGCACTTTTCAATGAAGATAACTTTAAACTAGTCTTAACTTTACATTGCTAATGTGGTAAATGACTATTCTAGCTGCAAATGTCTGGTTTTTGGTGCAATATCTACATAGGTGTATAGAGACCCATTTCCAGCAACTATCACTCCAGTGTTCTAATGGTACAATGTGTTTGCTCAATGGCTCATAAGGCTAATTGGTGATTAGAAAACCCTTGTGCAATCATGTTCACACATCTGAAAACAGTTTAGCTCGTTACAGAAGCTACAAAACTGACCTTCCTTTGAGCAGACTGAGTTTCTGGAGCATCACATTTGTGGGGTCAATTAAATGCTCAAAATGGCCAGAAAAAGAGAACTTTCATCTGAAACTCGACAGTCTATTCTTGTTCTTAGAAATGAAGGCTATTCCACAAAATTGTTTGGGTGACCCCAAACTTTTGAACGGTAAATTATCGGTTCATGAATGAGTATATCCGCTCGGCCAACGTGTTCAATGGAGAAGTCTGATCTACAAAATGTGCAGGCAGCATACCCCTTCCCCTTCGAGCTGTCCTGGATGGACTGAAATTATTTTTTTCCATTTATTTCGGAACTTGCAAGCGTACTTCTTCTTCTTACTCGTCGTCGCCATGTCTCTTCTTCGTTCTTCTGCTTCGTCTCTGTTATGTTTTTGGACATTACTACTTGCCGTAGTTTTGAAGCAATGCATGATGGGAATCCGGATGTTGTGTGTCAGTGTATTAACGTGCCGGCTGGAATAAACACACGCTGAGAAAAAGCTCTGTGCCTGCCTAATTTATGGGTTATAGATAAACCTATGGATAACGGAGATATATACAATAGTCTCATTTTCATGTGAGAGAGGACGCTAAAGGCAGTGCCTTTAAGGCACGCCCCCAATATTGTTGTCCGGGTGGAAATCGGGAGAAATTCGGGAGAATGGTTGCCCCGGGAGATTTTCAGGAGTGGCACTGAAATTTGTGAGTCTCCCGGGAAAATCTGGATGGTTGGCAAGTATGAGCTAAAGAATATCTGAGTGATAGTGATGGTAAATGTTATTCTTTTTACTGACCCGAGTACCGGAAGTGACTCGATTAACTTGATTCACTCATGTGCAAAAGCTCTCGCTTGGCTACTGCACGCTAAGTTGTGCAGAGCTTCGCACATGATTGGCAATGCAACCCCAGAAATCAACCATAACAAAGCACAAGCGTAGAGACTCGCACATACGTAATAAGAAATCCAGTAAAGTAACGCCCCCGAAAGTTAGTGCTGCGCAACTTTAGAAGTAACAGTATTGATTCTACAGTTGTGAAAACAATTAAAGTTAAGTTCACTTTTTCTCGATGAACTGCAGCTATATTCTCAGTTAATCTTCGATATAGTTTTTGCGAACCACTCCTCAGGTCTTTCTCTCTCTGCCTGTGGGCTCCTCATACAAATAATAAAACAAGTCAGATGCAAAAACATGTTTTACTATTTTTCAATGCTGTGCTGAATGAATGATTGCCGATACGGAGCAATAGAGGTTGCCCTCTAGTGGGTTCTTCGGACCACCACACACTGCCACGAGAGCCCGGATTTCAGGGTACAACACTGTTTTATTTTCATCAATGTGGAGAGCCTTTTGCTTTTCAGCAAAATGTATTTCTCTTTGTTCGTGTCTCTCTCTCTCTCTCTGGCTCCCACTCCAACTCCAACCGCGTGTCTCATCCCGGCTGCTGCTAATAAAGGCGACAGGTGATTAGATAACAAGGCCCACCTGGGCCATCCACTCACCTGTCGCTGTCTTCGAGGCCGGTCCTGGCACACCCTGTTCCGTGGCAGGCCCGGAGGCCACGCCCCCCTCCCCAGGAGCATTTGATATTACGCCACAATGTCAGAATTGAACGTTCAGACAAAACAGAAGGTGATCATACTTTTACAACAAAGTAGGTTTCCCTAGAGAAGGGAAGTCACAAGTACTTCAGTTACAAATAAAAAGGTAAGACCCCAAATGTTTTTCATTTTATAAAAGTGAATAAATGGAAGTAAGGGGTTGGGATGAAAAACGCCATGAAATGATCACCACTGTTGAGATTGATAGGAATACATGGATCAATAACCCACGTAACCCTGGCTGCTGTGCTGAAGAAGAATCTGTGGTTGTTTTTTTATATATTTATTTCAAAAACAGTGATGGACTGTTTGTGTTTAGAGGCGCAAATGAATAGTTTCTTGCAGACCCCATTCACAAACTCATTAATTTTGAGTTTGACTGGCGTTGAAATGGTCTGTTGCAGTGTTACAAGACATACAGAGATGAATAATTTAGTCACGTTATCATCTGATCGGCATCCAGACAGATTGGTATCAGACAATGTTGTCTACTGGTGTATTAGTCAAATAGCAAGACCTTAAATGTGATTAGGAAATTGTCAGATAAGATGAGGAATTTTGTAGAAATATGACGTTTTTAACATGGTCAATGTCAGATCAAGGTCAGGCATGTGATTATGATAGTGGGTGACTCTATTCACTGCCTGGGAGAAGCAAATTGCATGTAATAAAGAATCAAAGAAGCATGAGTCTCCACATTAAAGTGACCCACTATGATTATTTCATCCACACTAATTTCTAACTTGATTTAAAGGCCTACTGAAACCCACTACTACCGACCACGCAGTCTGATAGTTTATATATCAATGATGAAATCTTAACATTGCAACACATGCCAATACGGCCGGGTTAACTTAAAAAGTGCAATTTTAAATTTCCCAGGAAACTTCCGGTTGAAAACGTCTATGTATGATGACGTTTGCGTGTGACGTCAATGGTTGAAGCGGAAGTATTCGGACACATTGTATCTCAATACAAAAAGCTCTGTTTTCATCGCAAAATTCCACAGTATTCTGGACATCTGTGTTGGTGAATCTTTTTGCAATTTGTTTAATGAACAATGAAGACTGCAAAGAAGAAAGCTGTAGGTGGGATCGGTGTATTAGCGGCTGGCTGCAGCAACACAACTAGGAGGACTTTGAGTTGGATAGCAGACGCGCTATCCGACGCTAGCCGCCGACCGCATCGATGATCGAGTGAAGTCCTTCGTCGCGCCGTTGATCGCTGGAACGCAGGTGAGCACGGGTGTTGATGAGCAGATGAGGGCTGGCGTAGGTGGAGCGCTAATGTTTTTATCATAGCTCTGACGAGGTCCCGTAGCTAAGTTAGCTTCAATGGCGTCGTTAGCAACAGCATTGCTAAGCTTCGACAGGCGGCACAGCATTAACCGTGTAGTTACAGGTCCAGTGTTTGGTTCGGTGTCTCCTGATAGTAGTATTGTTGATCTTCTGTCTATCCTTCCAGTCAGGGGCTTATTTCTTTTGTTTCTATCTGCATGTAAGCACGATGCTATCACGTTAGCTCCGTAGCTAAAGTGCTTCACCGATGTATTGTCGTGGAGATAAAAGTCACTGTGAATGTCCATTTCACGTTCTCGACTCTCATTTTCAAGAGGATATAGTATCCGAGGTGGTTTAAAATAAAAATCTGTGATCCACAATAGAAAAAGGAGAAAGTGTGGAATCCAATGAGCCCTTTTACCTAAGTTACGGTCAGAGTGAAAAAAGATACGTCCTGTACTGCACTCTAGTCCTTCACTCTCACGTTCCTCATCCACAAATCTTTCATCCTCGCTCAAATTAATGGAGTAATCGTCGCTTTCTCAGTCCGAATCGCTCTCGCTGCTGGTGTAAACAATGGGGAAATGTGAGGAGCTCTTCAACCTGTGACGTCACGCTACTTCCGGTACAGGCAAGGCTTTTTTTATCAGCGACCAGAAGTTGCGAACTTTATCGTTGATGTGCTCTACTAAATCCTTTCAGCAAAAATATGGCAATATCGCGAAATGATCAAGTATGACACATAGAATGGATCTGCTATCCCCGTTTGAATAAAAAAAAATCATTTCGGTAGGCCTTTAAAACACACTGATCATTCCTTTAAAAACTAAAGTGACTAAAGGATGGTACATGTAACAATTTACCTTTCACTTGTCATACCAAATTTCTATAGTTGGTAAATATTGTTGATCCTTACTCGTCCAGTAATCAGCTAAAAAAAACCCAGAACATAATCTTAGTTCACCTAATTATACACTAATTGTCCTTCACGCTATCAAATGAAGTGTTTCGCTAATGGGAGGCAGTGTCACTTATCCCCCTCAGGAATTGTGAATGCTACTGTCTGTTAAGTAAATTAATCTTCAAAAGGTGACTCACTGAGATTAACATGACATGTTTATATTTAGTCAATCATAAAATGTAATGAACTATAACAATTATCATTGTGTGCTTGTGGGTTCTCACAAGATTGCAACAACAAAATGCAAAACAAAGAAACAGGAGAAAGGGACCCAGGATGATTTTACTCTACAATTAAAACACTTCCTTGTGGTCTGGATAATATGTACTGTATATGGTTTGATTTGCTTTGTGTACCTTATGGACTTATAGTTTAACGCCATTGCCGTTGTTTAACACGGGTATCTAAAATTCATCGAGTCAGAAAAGACGAAATTCATCATAAGTCGCCTTTAAAGGGTCTGTTTGCATCCTTAAGTGTGTTGTAAGCATCTACGGTTTTCAAACGTATCGATACTTAGGTTCCAAGTTGAAAAATATACATCGATATTTGCTTTTTTCAAAATCAACTTTTTCTACGGTGAGCTGCGTCAAGAACTCTTGCGTTCCTAAATAATATATCTATGTTATTGTGGAAGTCGCTTCACAGGAGCCAGGCGTGCAAAGTTGAACAAAGTTTTTAATGTCCATATATTTTTCTCCAGGTCTTTCTCCCACAGAACGTGACTTTTCAGTCACGTCCGTATCCTCTCTACCCTCCTGCTCCCGGCCGCTTACTGTTAAAGACAACAGATGATTAGATTAACACGTACCACCTGTGAAATCGAATCACCTGCCAGCTGTGTCTCGCCGTCAGCACTGCCACGCCCCCGTCTTTGTCCTCAGCACCATGGACAGAGGCGGTGACCTTTGCTCCTGCAGGCAGCGCTGGCCACACCTCCCGCCACAGTTATATTTACTTATTTTTGAAAGCCTGTCACAAATATGGATTTGGCGCTTCCGGTTCGCCCTCGCTTACAAACAAATGATAATGAAAGTGTCTCAGTGTAGCATAACTGTGGGTGTGGCGTAACTCCTCATCACAACACATCTCATATGCACCTGGTTTGCATTTTAAAAGTGCATTTATTCAGTAATTAAATACAAGCGGTCATGTTTTCCACGCGAATGGGAGTAGAGATCCGCCACCACAAGCCCAGAAAACCTCTGGAAGTGTGCCATCCAGCCTTTATCACATCCATGAATGCTAAGAAAACACAAGCCAGAGACACTTTTCTGTTGTTTGGCAACACATTTTACCAGGAAGGCTAAGTGTGGCCATTTGTTAAACACATCTCTTTAGAAATAAGATAAACATTAAAAAAAGAGCAAAGATGGTAAAACAAAGCAAGAAGGCGTAACATACAGAGAAAAGCTAAAATGTTGATAAGAACAATGAATAAAAACACACAAACTTGTCTTTAAATACAAACCCCGTTTCCATATGAGTTGGGAAATTGTGTTAGATGTAATTATAAACGGAATACAATGATTTGAAAATCATTTTCAACCCATATTCAGTTGAATATGCTACAAAGACAACCTATTTGATGTTCAAACTGATAACATTTTTTTTCAAATAATCATTAACTTAAAATTTGATGCTGGCAACACGTGACAAAGAAGTTGGGAAAGGTGGCAATAAATACTGATAAAGTTGAGGAATGCTCATCAAACACTTATTTGGAACATCCCACAGGTGAACAGGGAAATTGGGAACAGGTGGGTGCCATGATTGGGTAAAAAAATCCATGAAATGCTCAGTCATTCACAAACAAGGATGGGGCGAGGGTCACCACTTTGTCAACAAATGCGTGAGCAAATTGTCAAACAGTTTAAGAACGACATTTCTCGACAAGCTATTGCAAAGAATTTAGGGATTTCACCATCTACGGCCCGTAATATCATCAAAAGGTTCAGAGAATCTGGAGAAATCACTGCACGTAGGCGATGATATTACGGACCTTCGATCCCTCGTACTGCATCAAAAAGCGACACCAGTGTGTAAATGATATCACCACATGGGCTCAGGAACACTTCAGAAAACCACTGTCAGTAACTATAGTTGGTCGCTACATCTGTACGTGCAAATTAAAACTCTACTATGCAAAGTGAAAGCCATTTATCAACAACACCCAGAAAAGCTGCTGTCTTCGCTGGGCCTGAGTTCATCTAAGATGGACTGATGCTAAGTGGAAAAGTGTTCTGTGGTTTGACGAGTCCACATTTCAAATTGTTTTTGGAAACTGTGGACGTCGTGTCCTCCGGACCAAAGAGGAAAATAACTATCCGGATTGTTCTAGGCGCAAAGTTCGAAAGCCAGCATCTGTGAATGTATGGGGGTGTGTTAGTGCCCAAGGCATGGGTAATTTACACATCTGTGAAGGCGCCATTAATGCTGAAAGGTACATACAGGTTTTGGAGCAACATATGTTGCCATCCAAGCAACGTTATCATGGACGCCCCTGCTTATTTCAGCAAGACAATGCCAAGCCATGTGTTACAACAGCGTGACTTCATAGTAAAAGAGTGCAGGTACTAGACTGGCCTGCCTGTAGTCCACACCTGTCTCCCATGTGTGGTGCAATATAAATTGTTAAAATGTGTTATTAAAAGGAAAGGCCATGTAACACAGTGGCAAAATGCCCCTGTGCCAACTTTTTTGCAATGTGTTGCTGCCTTTAAATTCTAAGTTAATGATATTTTGCAAAAATAAATCAAGTTTCTCAGTTCGAACATTAAATATCTTGTCTTTGCAGTCTATTCAATTGAATATAAGTTGAAAAGGATTTGCAAATCATTGTATTCTGTTTTTATTTACGAATTACACAACGTGCCAACTTCACTGGTTTTGGGTTTTGTATATGTTTTAGCCTGTAACCTATTTCACAAAAAAAACAATAATGATGTCACTCTACCAACATACTGAAATAATAATACAAACTATTTTTTTTTATACAAACATATATATTCAAAGGCTCAACTGCTGCTGCTGCTTTTTTTTAGAATGTAAACTAGTAGACTATTGTTATTTATGACCATATTTATTAGCCCAATCTTTTTTTGTTTAGATATGCTGGCAGGTTATAAAACACCGTTGTTCTTTTTTGAATGTATAGTTGCCGCTTTGCAGTTGATAGTGCAATTTAAATTATGTGCTGATGTTGAAGCAACGTGATTTTAAATAATTGACAGCTTGAACATATTTTCAATAGGTAGTCTTTTTAAAAGGACGTGGGTTCAGTTTTTTGTTTTTATTGTGGTATCGAATAAGTGTCAAGAATCGGGGTAATGCATAGATGTCAATATCTATTACTGCAATTCTGGTATCATGACTACACCATACCCTGCCATCTTACGGCTTTTAATACATAATGATACAAACCACACCCATACGTAATACACACACACTCATATTAGCTTAGTGTGTGGCCTGTTAATTATGGCAATTTAGCAAAGTGTATCTACTCACGTTCGCTATCATTAAGTGTATATTGTATTGTAACAACAATATGGATCAAAAATGTTAGTTGAACGGCAAACAAATTACTCGTACCGACGATAACATTTTATTCAATATAAATAGTAATTGTGAAAAATATAGACATTTAAAATGTTCTGTTTAATCACAAATGGTAACATAAGCTAACGCAGGCCTGGGCAATTATTTTGCCTCGGGAAAATAGAATAAAAAAATATGTCTGGGGGGCCGTTTTATCTGATTTTTAGGAACACTAATACAAAACCTCACAATAATGTCTGATTGAATGCTAAAAACGTTATGACAGACCGCCTTAAAAAACTGAATGGAATTGTATTTTTTTTTTAATGAATGAGACACCCAGAATGTACATGAAAATGTATTACAATATTTACTATGAACGATAAAACAATGAATATTGACAACATTTGAACGTCACACCCACTCTCGATCGACATATTTTACAATCAAGCGAAAAACAACAAAAATGCAACAAACACGGTGAGATATGAACGCGAAGGGTAAAAAAAAGCCCACCTACAATCTGATGTATCTGATACATCACTAAGCCTTAGAACTTTGGTGCAAAAATATCCTTCCGCGTCTTTACCTGACACCCGCATTTCCGGCTGGTTGCTCTAGAAACACTCTGTGGAAACGCTCCCCACCCACACAGCCTGGTGCCTCGTCTGAGCTGCTGTGACTTAGATTACCATAGTAACTAATTAGATTACCATAGTAACTAATTAGATTACCATAGTAACTAGTATATCATGCAAAAGCGCATATTCCAACCATTGAAGTATTTTGTAGAGTTCAAGACTTAACAGTCTTTTGGAAACATCACTGCACATCATAATGGCAGCTACAGTTTCCATCTTAAAGGTCTAAAAATAATATTTGGGAATGTCCGGCAGGCCAGATTAAAAATTAATTTGCCCAGGTCTGAGCTAACGGGTGGTATTTAAAAAAAAAAAATGTGTTAAAATATTTGTACTTTGAGTAAGTTGCAAACAGACCCTTCAAAAACAGGTGTGACCAAAACATTAAATCTACAACATTAAAATGTCTAAAGCTTTAATGTAATTTTATGTCAGATATTTACTTGTTGTCCTAGGTGTGTTTCTCTAGTCAAGAAGTAGTCTTTGCCATTAAGTTGGATGTTCCAGTCTTGTCTTTTGTTAAGCCCTACAAGTGGTTATAGTGTAAGTATTGTACTTACACTATATTGCCAAAAGTATTTGGCCACTTGCCTTTACTCACATATGAACTTGAAACTTGAACTTGGAAGTGTCCAAAATGTTTTGGTATCCTGGAGCATTTAAAGTTCCTTTCACTGGAACGAAGGGGCCAAGCCCAACTCCTGAAAAACAACCCCACACCATAATTCCTCCTCCACCAAATTACACACAATGCAGTCCGAAATGTAGCGTTGTCCTGGCAACTTCCAAACCCAGAGTCGTCCATCAGATTGCCAGATGGAAAAGCGTGATTCATCACCCCAGAAAAGGCGTCTCCACTGCTCTAGAGTCCAGTGGCGGCGTGCTTTACCCCACTGCATTCCGCACTTTGCAATGGACTTGGTGATGTATGGCTTAGATGCAGCTGCACGGCCATGGAAACCCATTCCATGAAGCTCTCTGCGTACTGTACTTGGGCTAATTGGAAGGTCATATGAAGTGTTGAGCTCTGTAGCAACTGACTGTGCAGAAAGTCTTTGCACTATGCGCTTCAGCATCCGCTGACCCCTCTCTGTCAGTTTACGTGGTCAACCACTTGGTGGCTGAGTTGCTGTTGTTCCCAAACTTCACTTTTCTTACAATAAAGTTGACTTTGGAATATTTAGGAGCGAGGAAATTTCACGACTGGATTTGTTGCACAGGTGGCATCTTATGGCCTAAGTGCTGGATTTTATACACCGGGCCAAGTGATTAGGACACCTGATTCTCATCATTTGGATGGGTGGACAAAAACTTTTGGCAATGTAGTGTATGTTTCATTATAATGTGCATTTTAATTGTAGTATTCATTACCAAATTTGGAGGCGTTGAAATCACCATGTAAAATTGCCAAAGCTAATCAGCTGCATGCATATGGCTTATCCATTGCAAATTGGCATTCAGTTAGCTTGAAAAGTGAACGCTTGCTTTCGAGCGCTTTCCATCAGGCATCCTGGCTTTGTTGGCATGGAAACACAGCGTTATCTAGGCAGTCTGCTACAAATACACCTGTTTGCCCGCCAAATGCTTGGGCCGGTGTCAAGTCCGCAACCAGTCGTTATGTCAAGTGCAGGAATTGAAAAGTGGTACTGTTTGATTTTACGTGAATCATTACTCAGTAGTACCGGGGGAATGTCTATAAAATAGGGCTGTAACGGTACGTGTATTTGGTATTTCGGTTCGGTTCGGAGGTGTACCGAACGAGTTTATACACGAACATATTAAGTAGCCACCTCCGCTTCCTTCTGCCTCTGTCTCTGTCAGGACTCTACACAGCACCCAGCATTGTCCCACCCACACAACCATCTGATTGGTTACAAACAGAGCGGTAACAGCCAATCAGCAGTGCGTATTCAGAGCGGTAACAGCCAATCAGCAGTGCGTATTCAGAGCGCATGTAGTCAGTGCTTATCGTTTAGCAGGTAAGCAAATTATAATAAACACCTCCCAGTCAACTACTAGTAATATCACTATGAGCCCGTTGACGTTCTAAAAACCTAAAAGGCAGCTCAGCTCGCTCGCAGTCCTGGCTTGAAGTGAAGGCTAATTCGCTTTTAGCGTTACTTTAGCTCATTTTGTGGTGTGTGTGTGTGTGTGTGTGTGTGTGTGTTACGGACAGCAAAGCCCTGTCTGTCTGTTATTTCACTTTACCTTTTTCTGTGTTGATTGAGCTGTGTTGAAGCAGCAAAAAAGGACATTGTTAAATGAAGAGTTTCTGTCTCTGATAGTTGATATAATAATGTAACTGCATCAGTGGCCTACTGGTTAGAGTGTCCGCCCTGAGATCGGTAGGTTGTGAGTTCAAACCCCGGCCGAGTCATACCAAAGACTATAAAAAATGGGACCCATTACCTCCCTGCTTGGCACTCAGCATCAAGGGTTGGAATAGGGGGTTAAATCACCAAAATGATTCCCGGGCGCGGCCACCCCTGCTGCTCACTGCTCCCTTCACCTCCCAGGGGGTGATCAAGGGTGATGGGTCAAATGCAGAGAATAATTTCGCCACACCTAGTGTGTGTGTGACAATCATTGGCACTTTAAAGGCCTACTGAAATGATTTTTTTTAATTTAAACGGGGATAGCAGATCTATTCTATGTGTCATACTTGATCATTTCGCGATATTGCCATATTTTTGCTGAAAGGATTTAGTATAGAACAACGACGATAAAGATTGCAACTTTTGGTATCTGATGAAAAAAAGGCTTGCACCTACCGGAAGTAGCGTGACGTAGTCAGTTGAACATATACGCAAAGTTCCCTATTGTTTACAATGATGGCCGCATGAAGTGAGAGAGATTCGGACCGAGAAAGCGACAATTTCCCCATTAATTTGAGCGAGGATGAAAGATTTGTGGATGAGTAAAGTGCAAGTGAAGGACTAGTGGGGAGTTGAAGCTATTCAGATAGGGAAGATGCTGTGAGAGCCGGGGGTGACCTGATATTCAGCTGGGAATGACTACAACAGTAAATAAACACAAGACATATATATACTCTATTAGCCACAACACAACCAGGCTTATATTTAATATGCCACAAATTAATCCTGCATAAAAACACCTGCGTGTTTGTTATGCTAGCTCCTAGCTCTTCTGCTAGCTCCTAGCTCCATAGAACACGCCAATACAATTCAAACACCTGATCAACACACACAATCACTCAGCCCAAAAGACCGTTTACCTAACCCAAGGTTCATAAAGCTTATATATTTTTAAAAAGTTACGTACGTGACGCGCACATACGGTCAAGTTATGGAATGTTTAGCAGCAAAGGCTGCATACTCACGGTACCTGATATTCAGCTGGGAATGACTACAACAGTAAATAAACACAAGACATATATATACTCTATTAGCCACAACACAACCAGGCTTATATTTAATATGCCACAAATTAATCCTGCATAATAACACCTGCGTGTTTGTTATGCTAGCTCCTAGCTCCTCTGCTAGCTCCTAGCTCCATAGAACACGCCAATACAATTCAAACACCTGATCAACACACACAATCACTCAGCCCAAAAGACCGTTCACCTAACCCAAGGTTCATAAAGCTTATATATTTTTAAAAAGTTACGTACGTGACGCGCGCGCACGTACGGTACGGTACGTGTTATGCTAACTCCTAGCTCCTCTGCTAGCTCCTAGCTCCATAGAACACGCCAATGCAATTCAAACACATGATCAACACACACAATCACTCAGCCCAAAAGACCGTTCACCTAACCCAAGGTTCATAAAGCTTATATATTTTAAAAAAGTTACGTACATACGCAAAAAAAAGCCAAAGCTGCATACTCACAGTAGCACGTCTGCGTCTTTGTCATCCAAATCAAAGTAATCCTGGTAAGAGTGTGTTGTCCCAGTTCTCTACAGGCGTCTGTGTATCCAAGTCAAAAGCCCTCCTGGTTAGAGTCTCTGTTATCCGAGTTCTTCCATCTTGACTGCATCTTTCGGGAATGTAAACAAAGAAGCGCCGGCTGTGTACTGTTGTGGCTGACTACGTTCGAAAAATACGTCCATTTCGCACCGACAACTTTCTTCTTTGCTTGCTCGGCTTCCTTCTCCATAATGCAATGAACATGATTGAAACAGATTCACGAACACAGATGTCCAGAATACTGTGGGATTATGAAATGAAAACAGAGCTTTTTCGTATTGGCTTCAATGTGGAAGGCATACCCGTGTTCGCCGGTCTACGTCACGCGCATACGTCATCCTCAGAGGCGTTTCGAACCGGAAGTTTAGCGGCAAATTTAAAATGTCACTTTATAAGTTAACCTGGCCGTATTGGCATGTGTTATAATGTTAAGATTTCATCATTGATATATAAACTATCAGACTGCGTGGTCGGTAGTAATGGGTTTCAGTAGGCCTTTAACTTTAATTAAGCCTACATGAACTCCATGGTGTTCAGGGATGAGTAGTCTCTCCTATTGCTATTGTACCATTTTTTCAGCTATAGTTACATTAATCATTAGTAATGCAGCAGCATAGTTTTGAATGGCAGGGTCCCTGCTATCACATGTTGATACAAATATAACATTTAAATAATAAAAATCCACTACAGGCTTCCCAAATGCTGTAATAAATTAAGCATGATGAGTTGACTTGAAATTGTTTAACGTTGCACTTTTTATATGTAGAAGAAAAGTTTTGTCATTGTATTTAATCTGAGCAACAACTTGAGGCAGTTTAATGTTGATTAACATGGGCATAATTATTATAGTGTTCCCAATGTTAAAAGGATAAAGCCATTGTTTACAAATTTGGTAAATAAATAACCAAAAAATGTATATTTTGTTGTTTTCTTACTGTACCGAAAATGAACCGAACCGTGACCTCTAAACCGAGGTACGTACCGAACTGAAATTTGTGTGTACCGTTACACCCCTACTATAAAACTTTTGAATTTGGTACCCATCTCTACCCGCACATGCGTATGATTGTGTCAGTTGATAAAAACATAGCGTTGGTTCTTGGCTATAACACAAGTGCTGGTACTTTGATGAACAAGGTGAAAAACACTATTTACATTCAAGATAGAAGTTGTTGCAAAGTACCGAGGTAGTGTTGAAGGGCCTCTACCCCATTACCCTTTCTCCCTTGCCACTCAACACCGTCAAATGTGTTAAACAAAGGTCAATTAAATGTGTCATTTATATGAATTGTGCATCGCTTCCTGTATGTAAAACTAAAATGATTGTCTCTAAAAAGGGTTTTGTGTTAACTTTTTTGTGTCTTGGACGGATTCATTGGATTTGCTTTATTTCCTATGCAAAGAACTGTTTCGGTTTGCATACAATTCGGTTTTTAACGTCCCCCTTGGAAACGATTCATTGTTATTTCCTCCCTGTCTTAAGATTTTGTTGAGGGGTGCATTCAGACGTGAAAAAGAACACATTCTCCGATCTGAGCGTGCTGAGATTGTGGTCTTAAAGATTTCCATATTTTACCGGAGAATGTCAAATTGTTTTTTACTCTGTCGACTACAGTTGAGCATGGATCTGATTTGTGTGTATTCATTATTTGTAAATAACGCTGATCTCGTTTCGTCTCCCAGCTAGTATCCACCATAACTATGTTCACAATATCTGAAAGGCTGAAGTCATGGCATCTGTTTCACAAAATGAACGGTCTGCTAGCAAGTGAATCGGCTCTGCAATCAGATGCCCCCAGATGGATGCATGGAGATTTCCCATTGGAAAATAGTATAAATCATCTTCATAACGGTTTGTCAACTGTGTACCCTTCCCACTATTTCACATACCCTGGTCTAATTCCACAAACCTGAGGGGGCGTCTGTCCCTTTAGTATGACATATAGTACTTTCCCCTATCCATCCAACAATGCACTGATTGCACCCCAGGGATAGGAGTATTTTACTTTCATCATAGTCGAGGCAAGGTCTGCAGTGTTGAAGCAAATAAAGGTGGAGCGGACACATTAAAAAAGGAACTCATACAAAGCCAACTGAATCACATACATAAAAGGGCTGCAACGATTAGTCGGCATTGTCGACAATAACATTTTACCGTGTTTTCCGGACCATAGAGCGCATCGGATTATAGGGCGCATTAAAGGGGTCATGTTATGATTTTTTTTCTAAAAGTAAAACACTTCCTTGTGGTCTACATAACATGTAATGGTGGTTCTTTGGTCAAAATGTTGTATAGATTATGTTTTACGGATCATCTTCAAGCCGCTTTCTGACAGTCGCTTCAGGATGCGCCGTTTTGTGGGGGGTCTTATTTACGTGGCTCACTTTCGGCAGCGTCTTCTCCCCGTCATCTTTGTTGTAGCGTGCAAGGACGGGAGTGGAAGAAGTGTCGAAAGATGGAGCTAACTGTTTTAATGACATTCAGACTTTACTTCAATCAATAACTGAACAGCATCTCCTCATCCGGAAACAACAACACCGGAATGAAAAACTGTCCGACCGGAACTCTCTAATAACTAAAGTTCCTTGGGTGAATAATGTAAATTCACTACACCGGTATGTTTTAGCGCTTTCATGGCGTGTTTACTGACAGATATAAGTACAAACCTCACACTACTTTATATTAGAAATGGCAACAGTGGAGGATGAATGTCCCATAACAAGAAGATAGAGAAAAAAGAAGAAGCTTATCGACTACAAAGGCGGACGCACGTTATTTTTTAAGGACTTATGCAGATCCCAAATACAGATCAGCAGGTACCAGAAGGTAAGAAAACTTGCTTTTGCATAATATTGCGAAACAAAACGCCAGATAAAATGTCTTACCTTATACACACACCATAATAATACTCGTATGTTGAAGCACAGTACAATCCATCAAGCGGTGCGGCTTCATAGCTTACCAAAGTCGTACTAAAACATTTTGATAGATTTTTGAGCGCCGTGTGTAATGTTCTATATTTTCAACGGAGCATATATATAATGTTGGTTATTATGATCCGCTGCCCGGATCATGTTCTGTGTGGTTTTTGGACTCCCTCTGTTCCTGTTTTTGTGCAACCTTGAGTTTGTTTTTAGTTATGGGTGCTTGTTGTTTCCACCTGTCTCTGATTGGTGTTCGGGACGCTCACCTGTTTCCCGAGCGCTAATCAGAAGCATTATTTAACCCTGCCTTTGCCGGTCAGTCGGTCTGGCTTCCTAATTTGCTTTATGCAACAATCGACGACAGTTTTGATTCCTGCTAGCTCCCACGCTAGCCCTTTTTGTTTTTTTGCCTTCCGTGCTATGAGCACGTTTTTGTTTGTTCCCGTCTGATTTATTTTCCTAAATAAATCATGTCCTACCTGCACGCTTTGTCCGAAGTCCGTTTGCATCCTGGGAGAACGAACCCCTGCATCACCATGCGACCCGGTCGTCACAGTTGGTGTTGTTAACTTGAGTCATATTGCAGTCTCAACGTATCTCTTGTGCGTGACCGCCATCATTTTGCAGTCTACACATATCTATTATGTTTGGCTGCCATCTACTGGTTACACTTATCATTTCACCATGTACCAAATAAAATAGCTTCGAGGTCGGTAAGCAAAACCAGAATTATTCCGTACATTAGGCGCACCAGGTTATAAGGCGCACTGTCGAGTTTTGAAAAAAAAAAAAGATTTTAAGTGCGCTTTATAGTTCGGAAAATACGGTAATTAGAATTTTCACTCACCTTAAAACATTTTCATAGCACAAAAGTGTTAAAATACAGAAAAAAATACAGACATAATAACTAAAATTACAATGTATATAAAAAGTACAAATAAAACTAGTATATTGTAGAAGTTGCGTACTCGCGGTCCCACTGATACATACGCCAGATGCCAGGTGTGCAGAGTTGACAAAGGTTTAATGGTTGTTTCCACAAGCTCATCAGACAAAACGTTCTTTCTGGACTTGTCAGTCTCTCCACTACTCCTCGTCCTCCTGCACTCGGCCGCTCACTGTTAAAGACAACAGATGATTAGATTAACACGTACCACCTGTGGAATTTTAATCACCTGCCAGCTGTGTCTCACCATCAGCACATGCCCCGCCCCTATCTGATGGGGCTCGTCCTCAGCACCATAGACAGCGGCGGTGACCTTTGCTCCTGCAAGCGCGCTGGCCACACCTCCCTCCACATATATAGATTCGGACTTTATAAAAATGTGAATATGATGAAACTGTACTACTTTACCTGATGTGTGCATTGTCTGCTTGAACTACTTAACTTGTGTTTTTCCTTGTTTCAAATTCCTTGTGTGTTACATACTTGGCCAATAAAGATATTTCTGCTTCTGATTTGATTGTCCTCGTCGTAACAATGAACCAGAAAAGTACATCCAAATGCCGCCTTGCTTCTTTTGATTCTGACTCATTTTCTAGTCCAGTCGCTGGTCGTTTGGCAATCATCGTCTCATTGTTTATTCAAAGAGCCGTTGAAAAGGACTCGATTATTTCGCAAATGTCACATTTCTCCTGCCTAATATTCTGGACCAGACATATTATGTGATGTTTGGTCACAGTTGTTTTGTGGTTTTACAAGCAAAACTATTCCAACCTGAACAATAAAAATACAAAAGACATGTTAGTAATTAGATATTGATTCACTCGCCTGTTGTGAAAATGCATTATGACGACGTGATTATCTCTGCGTCCCGCAAAATTGAGGAGGACAAGCTTCAACAGGCTGCAAAGAACATGTCAGGGACGGATGCGGAAGGCGATTTTTACAACAAAGTTCTAAAGCCTAGTGATGTATCAGATATATCAGATTGGAGATGTGTTTTTTTTACCCTTTGCATTCATATTTCGCTGTCTGTTCCTTTTTTGCTGCGTTTCGCTTGATTGTAAAATATGTCAATCAAGAGGGGGTGTGACATTCATATGTTGTCAATATTCAGGGTTTTAGAGTTCATAGTCAATATTGTAAATACCACATTCTTAATTTTCATGTACGGTACATTCTGGGTGTCTCATTCAGTAAAAAAACTAAAAATTCCATTCTGTTTTATTTATAGGCGGTCTGTCATAACGTTTTTTAGCATTCAATCAGACAATATTGTGAGGTTTTGTATTCAGATATACCGGCCCCCAGACACATTTTTTTTCTCTAAATTTGGCCCCCCGAGGCAAAATAATTGCCCAGGCCTATACTAGGGAAAGTAATTATTGCACTACTTGAAAAAATATAAAATAATAAATATTGCAGTTGGAAAAAATGTTCATGAACCTGTTACTTTGCCAAAAAAGTGATTTAATTCGAAACTGAATTAATCTTGAATTAATGTAATTACTAGGGAAAGTAATTATTGCATTACTTTAAAAAAAAAAAGTGTTTGCATGTGTGCCTTGTAAAAAGTGGTGCCTTTTGCCAAGTGGCGTGTCATGTCAGCAAGAGAATAGCTAAACATGCTACACAGAAAAAGAGAGCAGAAGAAGATAAGAACTCATGCTAACCACCACTAAGCTAGCTTGAAAGTAAATTACATCAACAGAATAAATGCCTGGCACACTTTAGGAAACGTGTAGCTTAAACTATGCTACAGCAAAGAGTAACCAGCTATGAACATAACTAGAGATGTCCGATAATGGGTTTTTTTGCCGATATCCAATATTCCGATATTGTCCAACTCTTAATTACCGATTCCGATATCAACCGATACCGATATATACAGTCGTGGAATTAACACATTATTATGCCTAATTTTGTTGTGATGCCCCGCTGGATGCATTAAACAATGTAACAAGGTTTTCCAAAATAAATCAACTCAAGTTATGGAAAAAAAAATGCCAACATGGCACTGCCATATTTATTATTGAAGTCACAAAGTGCATTCTTTTTTTTAACATGCCTCAAAACAGCAGCTTGGAATTTGGGACATGCTCTCCCTGAGAGAGCATGAGGAGGTTGAGGTGGGCGGGGTTGGGTGTAGCGGGGGGTGTATATTGTAGTGTCCCGGAAGATTTAGTGCTGCAAGGGGTTCTGGGTATTTGTTCTGTTGTGTTTATGTTGTGTTACGGTGCGGATGTTCTCCCGAAATGTGTTTTGTCATTCTTGTTTGGTGTGGGTTCACAGTGTGGCGCATATTTGTAACAGTGTTAAAGTTGTTTATACAGACACCCTCAGTGTGACCTGTATGGCTGTTGACCAAGTATGCCTTGCATTCACTTGTGTGTGTGAAAAGCCGTAGATATTATGTGATTGGGCCGGCACGCAAAGGCAGTGCCTTTAAAGTTTATTGGCGCTCTGTACTTCTCCCTACGTCCGTGTACCCCTCCGTACAGCTGCGTTTTAAAAAGTCACTAATTCCGGCGGTTCTTGATCTCACCACAGTGTGGACTGTGACGCAGCAGTTTGTTTACATGTAAAATCTTCCACTTCTTCTTTGTCATTCATTTTATCCACCAAACATTTTATGCTGTGTGTGAATGCACCAAGGTGAGCTTTGTTGATGTTATTGACTCTTTGGAGCGCTAATCAGGCACATTTGGTCAGTGCATAACTGCAAGCTATTTAATGTTAACATGCTATTTAGGCTAGTTGTATGTACATATTGCATCATTATGCCCAATTTGTAGGTATATTTGACCTTTGCGTACTCACAGACTCACTGATATACACTCTGGAAGCCAGTTGTGCAGGGTTAAACAAAGGTTTAATGTTTTTTTCCAGTTTTCACTTGTATGTTTGTCCAGACTTTTCTCCTGCACCTGGCCGCTCACTGTTAAGGACAACAGATGATTAGATTAACACGTACCACCTGCGCAATGTAATCATCTGTCAGCTGTGTCTCGCCGTCAGCACATGCCACGCCCCCGTCCGACGGCGCTCTCTTTTCAGCACCATGGACAGAGGCGGTGACCTTTACTCCTACAAGCGTGCTGATCACACTCCCTTTCCACGAGCTCATTTAATTTCCTTTACTTTTATCCTCTTCGTATATATCCTTTTGCATGTCTCATGACACATTATCTGTATGTAATACTGGCTGCATTTCAGATAGTTGTTTGTGTGCCATTTTGTTCCAGACCACAGCAAACATCACCAACTTGCCAAAGATTGTAATAAATCTATTAAAAGAAGCCTGACATTTCTTTTAACTTGGACACACACATCTATACCTTTGGCCATTAAAGGCCTACTGAAATGAGATTTTCATATTCAAACGGGGATAGCAGATCCATTCTATGTGTCATACTTGATCATTTTGCGATATTGCCATATTTTTGCTGAAAGGATTTAGTAGAGAACATTGACGATAAAGTTCGCAACTTTTGGTCGCTGATAAAAAAAGCCTTGCCTGTACCGGAAGTAGCGTGATGTCACATGTTGAAAGGCTCCTCACATTTCCCCATTGTTAACACCAGCAGCGAGAGCGATTCGGACAGAGAAAGCGACGATTACCCCATTAATTTGAGCGAGGATGAAAGATTTGTGGATGAGGAAAGTGAGAGTGAAGGATTAGAGTGCAGTGCAGGACGCCAGGGTGTATCTTTTTTCGCTCTGACCGTAACTTAGGTACAAGGGCTCATTGGATTCCACACTTTCTCCTTTTTCTATTGTGGATCACGGATTTGTATTTTAAACCACCTCGGATATTATATCCTCTTGAAAATTAGAGTCGAGAACGGGAAATGGACATTCACAGTGACTTTTATCTCCACGACAATACATCAGTGAAGCACTTTAGCTTCGTAGCTAACGTGATAGCATCGTGCTTAACTGCAGATAGAAACAGAAGAAATAATCCCCTGACTGGAAGGATAGACAGAAGATCAACAATACTATTATTACTTCTACTATCAGGAGACACCGAACCAAACACTGGACCTGTAACCACACGGTTAATGCTTTCCAGCCTGGCGAAGCCTAGCAATGCTGTTGCTATCGACGCCATTGAAGCTAACTTAGCTATGGGACCTCGACAGAGCTATGCTAAAAACATTAGCTCTCAACCTACGCCAGCCCTCATCTGCTCATCAACACCCGTGTTCACCTGTGTTCCAGCGATCGACGGCGTGACGAAGGACTTCACCCGATCATCGTGCGGTCGGCGGCTAGCGTCGGATAGCGCGTCTGCTATCCAACTCAAAGTCCTCCTGCTTGTGTTGCTGCAGCCAGCCGCTAATACACCGATCCCACCTACAGCTTTCTTCTTTGCTGTCTCCATTGTTCATTAAACAAATTGCAAAAGATTCACCAACACAGATGTCCAAAATACTGTGGAATTTTGCGATGAAAACAGACGACTTAAGCTGGCCACCGTGCTATTCCAAAATGTCTGCTTCAACCCGTGACGTCACGCGCATACGTCATCATACCGAGACGTTTTCAGCCGGATATTTCCCGAGAAATTTAAAATTGCACTTTATAAGTTAACCTGGCCGTATTGGCATGTGACCGCGTGGTCGGTAGTAGTGGGTTTCAGTAGGCCTTTAAAAGCCAGTAATTTCCAGGAGTTATCTCACCTTCTGAGTAGCCTCTGATTAATAAATATTACATTTCAACATTTCTGTCAACGAAGATTTGCTTCAGCTTGCGACACATAGTCATTTTGACAGTAGGCTATTATAGCTAATATAAACACTTATGTCATGTGTTGCCTTCATTATAAGATTTATATACAGCTTTTCATTTTTTGCGGCTCCAGACACATTTGTTTTTGGTATTTTTGGTCCAATATGGCTCTTTCAACGTTCTGGGTGGCCGACCCCTGCTTTAAATGATCTATAAAGACTGTAGGAAAAAAGCTGCCAACTTGTAACCTGTTTTATAATAGTCATATTAAAATTGATATGCCAAAATTCTATATTGTGATATACATTTTAAAACATATCTTCCAACCCTAATTTCAGGTTTACTTTGTCGTGAATTGATATATGATCAAAATTCATACCAATAAAAATGAATGTGCCCCTCGGTCTGATATAAAAACCTGGAGAGTAGAGCCACACCATGTTTTTGTGTCAGGCCTGTGGGAAGCAATTAGAGAGACTTGTTTGAGATTCATGGTCATCCCCATGCAAACAAAACAGACATGTATTGATGTTCAAGCGACTTGACATTAAGTGCTTTTTTTTTTTTTTTTTCCCCCCACAAATGTGCTCGACAGTTCTAAAACCCCCAGTGTGCAAAATGTAGATGGCAGGTCCCTTCTAGCCATGGGTTATACTTTCATATTTATGTGCGGATGAAGGCTGATCAATAAGTGGTAAAGTGTATTAATCAAAACCACGAAGAAATTGAAATACTAAAAAAAAAGGCAATCAAATAACTTTTTTAAGAGTTGCGGTTAAAGTGAGGTTCAATTTCACTTTCACTATTCTGTTCATGTTTCCTTTTTCAAAAGAATGATTCATGATCGTGTCTCCTACTAAACTAGGGTAAGGAAAATCTTCGGTATTTATGCGCCGTGCACATATCAACACGATGAATTGGCATTGTCTTGCTGAAATAAGCAGGGGCGTCCATGATAACGTTGCTTGGATGGCAGCATATGTTGCTCCAAAACCTGTATGTACCTTTCAGCATTAATGGTGCCTTCACAGATGTGTAAGTTATACATGCCTTGGGAACTAATACACCCCCATACCATCACAGATGCTGTTTTTTCAACTTTGCACTTATAACAATCCGGATGGTTCTTTTCCTCTTTGTTCCGGAGGACACAACGTCCACAGTTTCCAAAACCAATTTGAAATGTTAACTTGTCAGACCACAGAACACTTTTGCACATTTTTAATGAGCTTGAGCCCAGCAAAGCCGACGGCGTTTCTGGGTGTTGTTGATAAATGGCTTCCGTTTTGTATACTAGAGTTTTAGGTTGCACTTACAGATGTAGCGATCAACTGTAGTTACTGACAGTGGTTTTCTGAAGTGTTCCTGAGCCCATGTGGTGATATCCTTTACACACTGATGTCACTTTTTGAAGCAGTGCCGTCTGAGGGATCGAAGGTCCGTAATATCATCGCTTACGTGCTGTGATTTCTCCAGATTCTCTGAACCATTTGATGATATTACAGACCGTAGGTGGTGAAATCCCTAAATTCCTTGCAATAGCTCGTTGAGAAATGTTGTTCTTTAAACTGTTCGACAATTTGCTCACACATTTGTTCACAAAGTGGTCACCCTCGCCCCATCCTTGTTTGTGAATGACTGAGCATTTCATGGAAGCTGCTTTTATACCCAATCATGGCACCCACCTGTTCCCAAATAGCCTGTTCACCTGTAGGATGTTCCAAATAAGTGGTTGATGAGCATACCTCAACATTCTCAGTCTTTTTTGCCACTTGTGCCAGCTTTTTTGAAACATATTGCAGGCATAAAATTCCAAATGAGCTAATATTTGCAAAACATAACAACGTTTTCCAGTTTGAACGTTAAGTAGCTTGTCTTTGCAGTATGTTCAATTGAATAGAGGTTGACAAAGATTTGCAAATAATTTTACTGTGTTTTATTTACAATTTACACAAAGTGCCAACTTCACTGGTTTTGGGTTTTGTATTTAAACATAAAAAACTTGCACACGCACACTTCCATGTCACTTGTGCTTTGTAGATATCACTTGGCGGAGAAATGTACTCTCATACTTTCTCTATGTCTCAAATGTATCACAAGGTCAATTAGGGTTGCGCAATATAGACGATATACAATATCAATGATATCAAATATCCCTCCACACTGCAAAGCCACTTCTAAGTCATAATCCTTGCCTCCATGGCGGCAAATAAACTCAAATTCTCAGGACTTATGCAGATCCCAAATACAAATCAGCAGGCACCAGGAGGTAAGAAAAATTGGTTTTGCATAATATTGCAAAACAAAACGCCAAATAATATGTGTGCTAATAGGTGCCATTTTTGCGGTCCTTATACACACACCCTACTAATACTCGTATGTCTGACTACGGTAGCTGTAATGCGCCGACAATCCATCAAGCGGTGCGGCTTCATAGCTTGGCAAAGTCGTACTAAAACATTTTGACAGATTATTGCGTGCCGTGTGTAATGTTTTATATTCTCAATGGAACATTTAAAGTTTTGGTGTTGTTTACTGGCGTAAACTTGCAGTCTACACGTATCTCTTATGTGTGACTGACATCTACTGGTCACACTTATCATTACACCATGTACCAAATAAAATGTATTCGAGGTCGGTAAGCACAACCAGAATTATTCCGTACATTAGGCGCTTCGGGTTATAAGGAGCACTGTCCATTTTTTGAGAAAATGAAAGGATTTTAAAGTACGCCTTATATTTAGAAAAATACGGTACTTGGTATTGGATCGATACCCAAATGTGTATTATTGCTCGAACTCGTAGGCAAACATGAGAAAAGTTAAAAAGTTAAAGTACCAATGATAGTCACACACACACTAGGTGTGGCGAAATTATTCTCTGTATTTGACCCATCACCCTTGATCACCCCCTGGGAGGTGAGGGGAGCAGTGAGCAGCAGCGGTGGCTGCGCCCGGGAATATTTGTTGGTGATTTAACCCCCAATTCCAACCTTTGATGCTCAGTGTCAAGCAGGGAGGTAATGGGTCTCATTTTTATAGTCTTTGGTATGACTCGGCCGGGGTTTGACACTCAACTACTAGGCCACTGAGTAGGAGTAAGAATAAGTGCTTATTACATTTTAGCATAATTGTAAATAGAAACATGTTACCACAGAAAATAACTTGATATTAACAGTAGATTAGAAAGTAGGATAAGCGGTAGAAAATGGATGGGATGGATGGATGGGTATTAATAATTTTAAGAAAATAATACCACTGGTGTTATGGTTGGAGGAGGGAGTTGTGACGACACAGTTCCACAAGGGGGCGGTATAGCTCTATGTATTGTTATTATATATATGTACAATATATATAATAAAACAAAATACTAAGTATACTTAAACTAAGGAATGGTGAGTGACAAAATCCAAGGTGTGTGTGTGAGGCTATATCGCCCCATAGATCTTCTGTGCCAGTGCATTGAGCAAGTCAAACACTGGATGTGCCAACATTTCCTACAACTAAATGAAGATAAAACTGAGATAATTGTTTTTGGTGCTAAAAAAGAAAGGTTTAAAGTCATCCAACACCTTCAATCACTGTCCCTGAAAACCTCAAATAAAGCCAGAAATCTTGGGGTTATTTTAGATTCTGATTTACATTTCGACAGTCACATCAAATCAGTAACATAATCGGCCTACTATCACCTCAAAAATGTAAAAAGACTTAGAGGGCTCATGTCAGCTCAAGACTTTGAAAAACTTGTACATGCCTTTATTACCAGTAGGCTAGACTATTGTAATGGTCTCCTTGCAGGTCTTCCCAAAAAAAACTGTCAGGCAGCTGCAGCTTGTTCAGAACGCTGCTGCTAGAGTTCTAACAAAGACCAAAAAATGTGCGCACATTACACCAATTCTTAAATCCTTACATTGGCTCCCTGTATATCAGAGAATTGATTTCAAAATCCTCCTGCTCACATATAAATCACTACATGGTCTAGGGCCCAAGTATATCACTGATATGCTCCCACTATATAAGCCCTCTAGATCACTAAGATCTTCTGAGACCAATCTGTTAGCGGTTCCAAGAGTAAACTCAAATCAAGGGAGAGCATCATTCAGTCACTATGCAACACATAGCTGGAATAAACTTCCTGAAGATGTCAGACTTTCCCCAACTCTAACTACTTTTAAAACTAGACTGAAGACTTTTATGTTCACCTTAGCTTTCAGCTAAATCTTTTAATCGTTTAACTTTTAACGTCTGCACTGTTTTTATTTTTATTGTCTGCATTTTAATTTTGCTATTATTTTCTTTCATTTCACTTTGTTGTCTGTGAAGCACTTTGAGTCTGCCTTGTGTATGAAAAGCGCTACACAAATAAAGTTGCCTTGCCTTGCCTTGCCTATGTTTGTGATTAGCTGTAGTGTTTTACCAAATGTTGAAACGAGGAGAAGGAACAAGGCAGGGAGGCCGTCCGTGGGGCAGGCAGAAGATCCAGGGTGAGAGAGAGGCGTCAGAGTCCGTGTCCATGCGAGGGGGTCGAGGATCGAGGGTGGCAGTCCAAAGTCCAAAAGGTAAGTCGAGGCGCACAGCTCGATCACGCGGGGACGAAAGCAGATTGCTTGGGAGGACGGCAAGGAAGAACAATTAAACACGGAGGGGAAAACGCAGAGAGAGAGAGAGATAGAGAGAGCATTACGGTACAGAAGACTAAGTTCCGGCAAGGATCCTTGGGTCCACTGGTCTTTATACAGCTCGCCCTCATCAGTCCCAGGTGTGCAGATTGCTGATCGCCCATGCGGCCAGCGCGAGCAGGGGTGTGTCTTGCCGCGCTTCCAACGGAGGTGCTGGCAGACCCAGCTGCCGCAGAAAAGCGGGTTCGAGTCCGCGCCGTAACCCCCAAATCACAACGACATCCTTTGATCTGAACCCACACCTGGGCAAGTAAAAACTCCCAATTGCCCAAAATGGGAAAAATGAGACACTTTTAGAAGGGCTCGCTGATGATGAGGACCCGCCTCCCTGGTGACACAATATGTTACTGCACATGTCAGCAGCTAAATTAGGAGCCTATGTAACCCGTTTGGAAATGGTCCAATCATCATTTCCATACCAAATATTATATTGTGATGAATATCGTTATCGCAGTCGGCTGCAATATATTTATTGCTCATTCCTAAGGTCATTGCAAAGTGACTTATGAAAGCAGTGTGCAAAATGAAGGACCCTTGGGTGGCATTGTTGTCTTATTTTATGACGGAGAAGCAGCAGAATTTCACGGAGATAAATGGTAATGCACAAACACATCTCTTTGGAGGACACAGTATAGTAGCATAATACATGAGATAAAGATGTTGGAGTAGCAGTCCTCTGTGTTCCCTGTCAAGGGTAAAAAAAAATAAAAAATGTTTAGATATCAAAGTGCATACTGTCTTTTTTAACAAGCATGTTTTTATTATTGGTGATGCAACATTTGAGATGAAAATATGTCATTAAAGGTGGTTGCAAAGCGGCGGCTGTCCTTAAAGTCAAAACATGCCTAAAGTTAAGCCACACTTTAATTGCTTCATTTCCAGACTGATATTTCATAAACTTTGATGTGATTAAATATACAACCTTGTGAGTATTAGCGGTGTTATAATTATTATTATCAAGAAATAATTGTGTGTATAGGTTTTGGAATTACGACAAAAGAAGCGGGAAACAAAGTGGAGCAACACAGCACTGAGGAGATGTGCGACATATGGCAAACTCAAACCAGATCATTTATTTTATTCATTATGTTTATTATAATTACTAAATATAAAATACATGATGATACAATTAAAGGACCGATACAGGATGCCATACATAGTCATGTCATTGTGTTTAAAGCTGGAATTGTAGCGATCTGGTTATGTTTCCCTAGTTTGTGTTTATTTCCTGTCAGCGCTCTTATTTTTGTTCCACTTCCTGCATGTCTCCCTATGAGCACTCGCTTCCCTCACCTGTCCGTGATTGGCAGCCCGGCACACCTGGTTGCAGTTGCCAATCAGGCGGCTATTTATGCCTGCCTCGCCTGTTCGTCAGGTCTCGAGGATTGATTATGTAAGAGACATTTTGTGACCACTATGGACTGGACTCTCACTATTATGTTAGGTCCACTATGGACTGGACTCTCACTATTATGTTAGATCCACTATGGACTGGACTCTCACACTATTATGTTAGATCCACTATGGACTGGACTCTCACTATTATGTTAGATCCACTATTGACTGGACTCTCACACTATTATGTTAGATCCACTATGGACTGGACTCTCACTATTATGTTAGATCCACTATTGACTGGACTCTCACACTATTATGTTAGATCCACTATGGACTGGACTCTCACACTATTATGTTAGATCCACTATGGACTGGACTCTCACTATTATGTTAGATCCACTATTGACTGGACTCTCACACTATTATGTTAGATCCACTATGGACTGGACTCTCACTATTATGTTAGATCCACTATGGACTGGACTCTCACACTATTATGTTAGATCCACTATGGACTGGACTCTCACTATTATGTTAGATCCACTATTGACTGGACTCTCACACTATTATGTTAGATCCACTATGGACTGGACTCTCACACTATTATGTTAGATCCACTATGGACTGGACTCTCACAATATTATGTTAGATCCACTATGGACTGGACTCTCACTATTATGTTAGATCCACTACGGACTGGACTCTCACAATATTATGTTAGATCCACTATGGACTGGACTCCCACAATATTATGTTAGATCCACTATGGACTGGACTCTCACTATTATGTTAGATTCACTATGGACTGGACTCTCACACTATTATGTTAGATCCACTATGGACTGGACTCTCACAATATTATGTTAGATCCACTATGGACTGGACTGTCACACTATTATGTTAGATCCACTATGGACTGGACTCTCACTATTATGTTAGATCCACTACGGACTGGACTCTCACAATATTATGTTAGATCCACTATGGACTGGACTCTCACACTATTATGTTAGATCCACTATGGACTGGACTCTCACAATATTATGCTAGATCCACTCGACGTTCATTGCACCGGTCGCCAGGGGGTCGGGGGGGGGGGGGGGGGGGGGTTGTCCCCACATCTTGTTGTCCCTACATGTTTACTTATATAGCCCTAAATCACAAGTGTCTCAAAGGGCTGCACAAGCCACAACAACATCCTCGGCTCTGTCCCTGATTGGCAGCCTGGCACACCTGGTGGCAATTGCCAATCAGGCTACTGTTTATACCTGCCTCGCCCTCCAGTCAGTGCTGGAGGATTGTATGCTGTAGACTGTTTGCTGTCTCCAGTTGTCCTTGAATCCTGTTGCCTGTTGTCTGCTTTCCTGGTTCCTGATTCCTGTTTCCCTGCATTTCCTTCTGACATTAAAATCACGTTTTCCTGCATCAAGCCTGCCACCTCTGCATCTTGGGGTTTGTCACCAACACTTCCTGACACATTTATTGGCATTAAATGATGAAGGATATGGCAAGAAGAGCATTTTTATTTTATTTCAACTACTACTAACTAGTCATTGAGGCTATAAAGTGTGTATTGCCCGATTCATCGAACAAATTAATAGATTGGTTACTTGATTACTAAACATTGGGTTTACTATCTGTGATCAAGTTCTACACATTCACCACTTAAATGTTTAAGAGCATATTTAATATTATATTTACTGAACGAACCTTGTCAGTCAGTGTAATGTATATCTATGCTTCCAACAAATATGTTTTTAAGTCAATACGATGTGACAATTAATCCAATAACTGGCAAACACACTACATCAGAAGACAATGTCAGCAACAACTTTTTTAACCCTTCATATGAATTAAAATGAATTATTCGTCGAAATGGGAAGATATGGCGATATTATCAGTCGAGCAGACATCGTACAGTAAGCGATCGTTTTATTATGTTTGTAGTTTGTATTTCTTGTTTAGCACTTAGCAATACTGCTACATGAGGCTTAGTGTTTCACTAAAGCTGAATTTGTTTCTAAAATGTGAATCTCACCACCCTTATATTCAGGATCAACACTATAAGGTTCTTGACCATCATTTGTCCAAAAGTAGTCGCCGTTAGCTCCTACAAAGTCTTCATGATCTCCATTATTGTTGATAAGGAAGGGATCTGCGGTTCCTACCTCTACTTCACGCGATCACCTGACTGGCCAGCTCATCATTTCTCAAAACGGCTTGGGAATCTTTGTGATATTGATACTATGTTGATCATATCTATTTACTCGCAAACTTTGGAAGTCTTTCTGTGTCATACATTTGATATATATGATAATAACTTCTATATAGAGGCAACTTGTTTTTTTCACTCTACTAGTACTTTGTACTAATAATTTTCACTTTTATAATTTATTTTCAAAGTATCGGATCAGGACTCGAAGTCGGATTGGATCTGAGTCCAAAAAATCAGATTGTGATCAGAGGTCAAAATTGTTCATTGGGACATCCTTAGTTAAAACACAAATCTTGGTGTTATGAGTTATTAGTTTCCATTTTAGAACTTTTTGTCATTACATGAGGCCTTTTGACTCATTTTTTTTAAAGGCCTACTGAAATGAATGTTTTTTATTTAAACGGGGATAGCAGATCCATTCTATGTGTCATACTTGATCATTTCGCGATATTGCCATATTTTTGCTGAAAGGATTTAGTAGAGAACAACGACGATAAAGTTCACAACTTTTGGTCGCTGCTAAATAAAAGCCTTGCCCCTACCGGAAGTAGCGTGACGTCACAAGCTGGAGTGCTGCTCACATTTCCCCATTGTTTACACCAGCAGCGAGAGAGATTCGGACCGAGAAAGCGACGATTACCCCATTAATTTGAGCGAGGATGAAAGATTTGTGGATGAGGAAAGTGAGAGTGAAGGACTATAGTGCAGTGCTGGACGTATCTTTTTTCGCTCTGACCGTAACTTAGGTACAAGGGTTCATTGGATTCCACACTTTCTCCGTTTTCTATTGTGGATCACAGATTTGTATTTTAAACCACCTCGGATACTATATCCTCTTGAAAATGAGAGTCGAGAACGCGAAATGGACATTCACAGTGACTTTTATCTCCACGACAATACATCGGCGAAACACTTTAGCTACGGAGCTAACGTGATAGCATCGGGCTCAAATGCAAATATAAACAAAAGAAATAAACCCCTGACTGGAAGGATAGAAATCAACAATACTATTAAACCCTGGACATTTAAATACACGGTTAATGCTTTCAAGCTTGGCGAAGATTAACAAAGCTGTTGCTAACGACGCCATTGAAGCTAACTTAGCAACGGGACCTCACAGAGCTATGATAAAAACATTAGCGCTCCACCTACGCCAGCCAGCCCTCATCTGCTCATCAACACCCGTGCTCACCTGCGTTCCAGCGATCGACGGAAGGACGAAGGACTTCACCCGATCATCCGTGCGGTCGGCAGTCGGTCTGCTATCCAAGCAAGTCCTCCTGGTTGTGTTGCTACAGCCAGCCGCTAATACACCGATCCCCCCTACAGCTTTCTTCTTTGCAGTCTTCATTGTTCATTAAACAAATTGCAAAAGATTCACCAACACAGATGTCCAGAATACTGTGGAATTTTGAGATGAAAACAGAGCGTTTTTGTATTGGATTCAAAGGTGTACCTATACTTCCGTTTATCTAGTGACGTCACTCGCATACGTCATCATACATAGACGTTTTCAACCGGAAGTTTAGCGGGAAATTTAAAATTGCACTTTATAAGTTAACCCGGCCGTATTGGCATGTGTTGCAATGTTAAGATGTCATCATTAATATATAAACTATCAGACTGCGTGGTCGGTAGTAGTGGGTTTCAGTAGGCATTTAACTCCAGGGCTTGAAGGATGACTGAATGACTGAAGAGTGTCTCCAGACTCTTGTTAGCACTGTTGGATTGTCCTAAATAGTCATTCTCCCAATGACTACAACAGTCATGAACCTCTGAATGAAAACATACATATGAAATAGATGTCATCACTCACAATGAGTAGCTATTTTAAGGATTACCCTGACTGTGCATCCGTGTTATTCCATGCTCCAATGTCACTTCCAATTTGCCATCCTCTCTTACTTTGACCTATTTTTGCTTCTTGTCACACACTGTTGCGGCCCCCAGCATGGAGCTGACCCAGTAAGCCCCTCCAACACCTGGCCAATGGCCCTCTGGGAGCTGGACAAAGGGTGAAGGTTCATACCAATACTAGGAAATGAAAGGGGTTGGCTTGTAGGTAAAATAAAGTTTTGATTTATGTGGGATCCAAGTGCAGTTGAAGAATGGCTAATCTCCCACAAAACAGTGCATTAATCCATCTGTGTCTAGTATACGCACGCTCATAGCCCAGATTCTGTATTTTAATAAACTGTGTTTTAGGGTTGTACGGTACACCCGGTATTAGTATAGTTCCGCGATACTAATGAATCATTTTCGGTACTTATACCGCCTCTGAAAAGTACCGGTCCACCGCACCCACGTCACGTCATGACATTGCTGGTTTACGAGCAGAGGAGCATGTTCGGCAGCGCACAACCACAAAGTACTTAAAAACAGACACTGTGTGTAGACAGAAAAGGGAGAACGGACGCATTTTGGCTTAAAAACTAACGATAAAGGTGAAGTTATAACACTGAAGCGCCCTCAGGAAGAGGTGCTTTAAAACATGGCTTGCTAGCTAGCGGCTAAAGTTCAGCCGCAGTCGGCAGTGTTTTAGCTACTTCTAAATCACTAATCCTCGCCTCCATGGCGACAAATAAAGTGAGTTTCTTACAAGTATCATCCCTGCAGGACGAGGAATAGCTAAACATGCTTCACTGCACACCGTTGCTCACCGGCGTCAAAATGTAAACAAACGCCATTGGTGGATCCACACCTGACATCCACTGTAATGATACCAAGTACTGGAGCGTATCTAGACTTAGAGTTAGACTTCGACTTCGACTTTCTTGTATTGTCATTCAAATTGGACAGTACAGTACAGATAAGAACATAATTTTTTGCATTAGCTCGTTATAGTGCTGGATAAAAGAGCAGGATAAAGATCTAGTCGATACTGCTATGATTACGTCGATATTTTGGGGCATCACAACATCTTATTTCGTTTTGTTTTTTTTAAATGTATAGTTTGTTTATAAACTCAGAAAATACGTCCCTGGACACATGAAGACTTTGAATATGACCAATGTATGATCCTGTAACTACTTGGTATCGGATTGATACCTACATTTGTGGTATCATCCAAAACTAATGTAAAGCATCCAAACACCAGAAGAATAAGTGATTATTAAATGTTAACAGAAGTGTAGATAGAACATGTTAAAAGACAAAGTAAGCAGATATTAACAGTAAATGAACAAGTAGACCAGTTGATCTGCCGTTTCTTTTCTTTTCTTTTCTACTCTGCTCCGGGGTGGACCGCTAGCCTGTCCATCAGATGGGGACATCTCTACGCTGCTGACCCGTCTCCACTCGGGATGGTTCCCGCTGGCCCCACCATGGACTGGACTTTCGCTGATGTGTTGGACTTTCACAATATTATATCAGACCCACTCGACACCGAGGATGTCGTTGTGGCTTGTACAGCCCTTTGAGACACTAGTGATTTAGGGCTATATAAATAAACATTGATTGATTGATTGATTGAATAATTCATTTTCTACCACTTGTCCTTAATAATTTTGACAAAATAATAGGTAGATAAATGACACAATATGTTACTGCATATGTCAGCAGACTAAATTAGGAGCCTTTGTGTGTTTACTTACTACTAAAAGACAAGTTGTCTTGTATGTTCACTATTTTATTTAAGGACAAACTAGCAATAAGAAACATATGTTTCAAGGTTTTGTTTTAAGATTGTTTGTTCAAATAAAGCCAAGAATGCAATTTTGTGTGGTCCCCATTGTCTAGAAAAGTATCGAAAGTACCGAAAAGTATCAACATAATTTTGTTGCCAGTACTGGTACCAAAATATTGGTATCGGGACAACAATACTGTGTTGCTATATATATCCTTTTCACTTGTGGATGAACACTTATAGATGGACTATGGCTACATCTCATCACAAGCAGCTTTAGACTTAGACTTAGACTTCCTTTTATTGTCATTCAAATTTGAACTTTACAGTACAGATAAGAACACAATTTTGTTGCATTAGGATAAAAGAGCCAATTGCACTGTTAAAAATGGTGTGGTGGCCCTAACGCTTAAATACTATTACATTATTTTCAGAGTATTTTTTATAGAGATCGACCATTTCAGAATTGATATCGATTTTTAGTCTTCAAGGAGGCCAATAACCGATATTTGGAGCCAATATTCATTTGCGGATATAGTTGGCGAAACATGAATAGTCTGTTCTTCTTCTTCGCGGCTTAATTCACATGGTGTTCAACCAGCTTGAGTGGAGTTTGAGCAGAAACCGCCATATTGCTGTTCTGTTTTTGGGTGTTCCAATCGTTCAACTAAAGAGATAGAAAATAGCTTTCATAGAAGTATACAAATATAATAAAGTCAGGGGAAGAAAAGTAAAATTTGTCGAAGGAAATGGCTTTTGAAAATATCACTTTCATCATCTTGTGGAATGCAATCGGACCATGCTCGTGTCTGCAGCGATCACTTTGTAAAATGTTTGTTTGAACATGCGATTTGTTCGAGAAACTTTTAGTGTTCTTCTACTATATTAGTAGTGTTTGAGAGCGGAACTAAACGTAAAGAAAGGACAAGAGATCACATTAGTTAGTGTTATTTTGTGGTTGCTATGCCTAAATATAACTACGAAGACCTGGTTGTACAAATTAACATACCCTCAGTTTGAATACACTTAGTAGTAGATCCGGCCCGAAATTTACTTTTGAGAGCCTTCTTCTTGCTTTGTTAGCATGGAAATATGTAATATTATTTTGAGACAGTCAGCTCTGAGTGCCTGACTGCTTGTTTTCCGACCAGGTTCTTGAGTTAATGTGGATGTTGCAACCAGGCGTGACGTCACATGCAACAAAGGTATCCGAATATGGTTTGAACTGAGATTTTTCGTGAGTTCCTTCAGTACCTATTGTAACGGCTCTCAAGTAAGACTCTTGAACGCATCATAATTATCCCCTCAACTCCCCGCAAAATGGATTAACTCGCTGGAATTAAAAAGACAATATAACATACATCCATAAACGTGGATGCATACGAAAAAGTGCAATATATTTATCTGTACAGTAACCTATTTATTTATTTATATATGCACCTTATTGCTTTTTTATCCTACACTACCATGAGCTATGCAACGAAATTTCGTTCTTATCTGTACTGTAAAGTTCAAATTTGAATGCCATTAAAAAGGAAGTCTAAGTAGAAGTCGAAGACGAAGTCGGTACAGTGGGAGAAGGAGACGGCACGGAGACAGTGACATCGTTAGCTTGCAGTGTGTTTATTGAAATAAACAAATGTACGTGAAGTGTGTACTTATCCCAAATGAATAAGGTGTGACTATGTGTAGTAAGTATATGAGGTGGTGTTTAAAGACCTACTGAAACTCACTACTACCGACCACGCAGTCTGATAGTTTATATATCAATGATGAAATCTTAACATTGCAACACATGCCAATACGGCCGGGTTAACTTATAAAGTGCAATTTTAAATTTCCCGCTAAACTTCCGGTTGAAAATGTCTATGTATGATGACGTATGCGCGTGACGTCAATCGTTGAAACGGGAAGTATGCGGACACATTGTATCCAATACAAAAAACTCTGTTTTCATCTCAAAATTCCACAGTATTCTGGACATCTGTGTTGGTGAATCTTTTGCAATTTGTTTAATGAACAATGGAGACTGCAAAGAAGAACGTTGTAGGTGGGATCAGTGTATTAGCGGCGGACTACAGCAACACAACCAGGAGGACTGAGAGATGGATAGCAGATGCGCTAGCCGGCGAACTCACCTTAACTTCCTCCGTCTCCGGGCCGCCAACCGCGTCTGTGATCGGGTGAAGTCCTTCGTCGCACCGTCAATCGCTGGAACGCAGGTGAGCACGGGTGTTGATGAGCAGATGAGGGCTGGCTGGCGCAGGTGGATAGCTAATGTTTTTAGCATAGCTCTGTGAGGTCCGGTTGCTAAGTTAGCTTCAATGGCATCGTTAGCAACAGCATTGTTAACCTTCGCCGGGCTGGAAAGCATTAACCGTGTAGTTACATGTCCATGGTTTAATAGTATTGTTGATTTTCTATCTATCCTTCCAGTCAGGGGTTTATTTATTTTGTTTCCATATGCAGTTAAGCACGATGCTATCACGTTAGCTCCGTAGCTAAAGTGTTTCGCCGATGTATTGTCGTGGAGATAAAAGTCACTGTGAATGTCCATTTCGCATTCTCGACTCTCATTTTCAAGAGGATATAGTATCTGAGGTGGTTTAAAATACAAATCCGTGATCCACAATAGAAAAAGGAGAGAGTGTGGAATACCTAAGTTACGGTCAGAGCGAAAAAAGGTATGTCTTGCACTGCATTCTAGTCCTTCACTCTAACGATCCTCATCCACAAATCTTTCATCGTCGCTCAAATTAATGGGGTAATCGTCGCTTTCTCGGTCCGAATCGCTCTAGCTGCATTGAAAACAATGGGGAAATGTGAGGAGCCTTTCAACTGTTGACGTCACGCTACTTCCGGTACAGGAAAGGCTTTTTTTTATCAGCGACCAAAAGTTGCAACTTTATCGTCGATGTTCTCTACTAAATCCTTTCAGCAAAAATATGGCAATATCGCAAAATGATCAAGTATGACACATAGAATGGATCTGCTATCCCCGTTTAAATTTTAAAAAATCATTTCAGTAGGCCTTTAAGGTGCGTGTTGTGATGGGGGCAGAAGTCCAGATAGGGCAAGGCAGGCTCGAAGGTCCAGAGACAGGCAGGAGGTCAAGGGCTGGAGCGAGGCGTCGTGGTCAAAGGGCAGGCGTGAGGTCGAGATCCAGGGAGACAGCAGAGAGTCCAGAGGGAATCGGGGGAGACGAGACACACAACTCGAAACCAGGGGAGGATGACGGGTTGATGTACAAGTAGCTACGTTCTGGCACTGGAAGGCAAGACATGCGGGCTTAAGAAGGCAGGACTCTCATCAGCGTCAGGTGTGTTGATTGCAGAGCGAAATGCCAACTCTTCATTTAAATAATTAACTATTGAAAACTAGATTGTTGTCCCTTAGTCAGCCTTTTTTTTTTCTAAAAATCTATTATTTTCATTCACTAAATTGCTCACTTGAATTAATGAAACCCATTTTTTCTAAGAGAACGGTTTTATGCTCTTTTTTAAATAAATTGAAATGGAAACAGCAGAGCGCCCTCTGATGTCTTTTAGAGTCGAAAGGCATAGATGGAGTCAACAAACGACGGACACACGAGCTTCTATACCAACTCTTGGCAACATTTTGAGGTTTTGTCCTGAAGAACACACCCGGGCAAGGGCACTCCGGGAATTAGCCTTCAGTACAGTCCGGGGGCTTTTTATGTCGGCAGTTTAATTGGTGAGAATAATTAATGTCGTACAATAACATATTCCCCCTGCCAGTTTATCACCTCTGGGTTGTCTTTTCCACGCTGCCATTACCGAACAAAACCTAAGATACAAGTCAGCATATTATGCCGAGGATCAGCGAAAATAAATCTCAAAAAAGGAATTCAAGCGCATTGTTCTTTACAAATATTACCCTCCGTTAAGCACTGTGGAGTTTTGCCTTTGGGCTTTTTTTTTTCTTTTGCACCTCGTGATTTAATTAACTGTAAACATTCAGTTGCAAAATTGCTGAAAAATGATCTCTCACTGGAACAAACTTTAGTCTTCTGTGATGTCTGAGCTTGAGGGCATCTACGCCAGCTGTTCATTTGTCTCATTGTTATGTACACCAACAGAATAAAATGCTCCCTGGAGAGTCTTAGCTGGGAAGATGTGAGACCTCAGCTTAAATATGACTCTTAAAGACTTGTAAATATGACTTCATTAACTGCACCAAAGGTGTCTCCGCGAGAGCGATCCCTCGTACAGCTCACACCCAGGTCTTTACCAGTGTGGGTCCTGGTGTGATTTGGAAGTATCCGTCTAAATCAGACTTAAGAAAAAAACATACGGCTCGTAGCTCAACGTTTCCGAATAATTTGTTTCGACCGGGGGTCAGCAACCCGCGGCTCTGGATTTAGCGCCGCCCTAGTGGCTCCCTGGACCTCTTTTAGAGATGTGTGATATATTTTCTGTAGGAGAACAAACATGACACAAACCTTCCTAATTGTTAGAAATCTCACTGTTTATGTTATACATGCTTCACTGATGAGAGTATTTGGCAAGCACCGTTTTGTCCTACTAATTTCAGTGATCCTTGAACTCATCGTAGTTTTTTTACATGTACAACTTTCTCCGATGCTGCCATAGAAAGACGTGTTTTATGCCACTCCTTCTGTGTCTCATTTTGTTCACCAAACGTTTTATGCTGTACGTTGATTTTATTGATTTGCTTGAGTGCTAATCAGGCATATTTGGTCAATCCATGACTGCAAGCTAATCGATGCTAACATGCTCTTTAAGCTAGCTTTATGTACACATTGCATCAGTATGTCTTGTTTGTAGATATATTTGAGTTAATTTAATTTCCTTTACAGTGCAAAAAGTCAGTGTTCAAAAACAAGAGAAAATAAATACAAAAATGAGGGGTATTTTATTTGAACTAAGCAAAATTATCTGCCAATAGAAGAAGAAAATTTGGCTTGTCAAGACTTTCCAAAACAAGTACAATTGGCTTACCTCAATGAACCCAAAAATACCTTAAAATAAGTATATTCTCACTAATAACAAGTGCACTTTTCTTGGTAGAAAAAAAAGAGACCTTTTTGCTCAATATGTTGAAAAATATTCTTAAATTAAGTAAATGCTAGTGCCATTATCTTGACATAATGATATGCGCTCGGCATCATGACTTTTTTTTGTCATGCTTGAAGTAAGAAATTATTACTTTAAAAAAGCAGTTTTATAATTGTGAGTGTTGGACACAGCTTTGCAACAGTTGATATTCTAGTTTCAAGCATGTTTTACTCAATATAGGTCATAAAACCTCAGCAACCAGCTGTAATATCTTACTGAGATCATTTAGGACCAAAACCCTTAAAACAAGTAAAACACTCTAACATAAAATCTGCTTAGTGAGAACAATTATATCATCAGACGGAAAATAAGCAAATATCACCCTTATTTGAGATATTTCATCTTACTTAGATTTCAGTTTTTGCAGTGTACTTAAGTCCTCGGTGTATTTAATTTATATTTGCATGTCTCATGACACATTATCTGTATGTAATATTGGTTGCATTTCTGATTGTGTGCCATGTTGTTCCAGACCACAGCAAATGTTACCCAGCTTGCAAAGATTGTTATAAATCCATTAGAAGAAGACAGCCTGTCCTTTCCTTTAACTTGGACACCTTTTGGCAGTTTTAAGCCAGTAATTTCCAGAAGTTATATAACCCTCTGAGACATTTACTCAATGTGTTGCCTTCATTATA
>NC_084748.1:40707805-40800305 GCF_033978785.1 Entelurus aequoreus | reverse complement strand
TGTTGTGCGGGTGTTTGAGTTGTATTGGCGGGTTATATGGACGGGAGGAGGGAGGTGTTTGTTATGCAGGATTAATTTGTGGCATATTAAATATAAGCCTGGTTGTGTTGTGGCTAATAGAGTATATATATGTCTTGTGTTTATTTACTGTTTTAGTCCTTCCCAGCTGAATATCAGGTCCCACCCGCCTCTCACAGCATCTTCCTTATCTGAATCGCCTCCACTGCCCTCTAATCCTTCACTCTCACTTTCCTCATCCACGAATCTGTCATCCTCGCTCAAATTAATGGGGAAATTGTCGCATTCTCTGTCCGAATCGCTCTCACTGCTTGTGGCCATGATTGTAAACAATGTGCAGATGTGAGGAGCTCCACAACCTGTGACGTCGCGCTACTTCCGGTACAGGTGAGGCTTTTTTATCAGCGACCAAAAGTTGCGATCTTTATCGTCGATGTTCTCTACTAAATCCTTTTAGCAAAAATATGGCAATATCGCGAAATGATCAAGTATGACATAGAATGGATCTGCTTTCCCTGTTTACATAAGAACATCGCATTTCAGTAGGCCTTTAACTCATATGTCAAGGCACCAGTGTAATCAGTACAGTCTTCCCTCAATTGTTGCCAGACTCCTGCCCCATGGTAGGTGAATCTCCTAGAAGTAGAGTCTAATTTATTTCATTATTCATTTTGCTATTGGATGCACACATATATTCACTTTCTTTGTTCTTGAAACACTTCACACATTCTAAAACCTGTGTCATTTTATTTTAACATGAGAATCTGCGATGGTGTAAGTGAACTGCAAAGTGGCAAGGGAACACTGTACTATTAATCAATAACTACAATTACAGCACACAGAAAGACCTGATTGCAGGATATCCTTGTACTTAATGTTTTACGGATCTGAATCCATATTGGTCGTGATTCTGTCCCCTATTTTATGTGCCTCGATGTCTCGTCTAACACATATACAATACAAGTAACCTGTACTTAGGTTCTGTCTTGATCTCATTACCAGGTTGTCTGCTCCTCAGCTTGTTGCAAGTGCGGCAAAATTCCCAAGATGGATGCCATTCAAGCCTCCGCTATTAAAGGGTTTTTCACAAAGTTAATGACTCAATCTCTGATCTTGTTAAGAGAGCTTTCAGAGGATGAAGATGATCCGAGATTCTGAGCACAGATTTTCATCTGTGAACACTGTCTGGCTTTGCCTGGGATGCTCCGTGATTTATAATGGGCTTGGCCATTTTTCTCTGTGAAGATACCATTTTTCTCTGAGACCAATCAAAAGAGTTTTTAAGCACACTCAGGGGCCGTTTACAGCAGACCACTTTTATCTCAAACCATATCGTTTTTGACTCTTCACTTTGATTGAAACTTTATTTTTGTACAAAAGTGCTTGGAAATGGGCCTTAACGTGGACGTTTTTTTTTTTTGAAAATGATAACTTTTGATGTTTTTAATCTCCGTGTATAGCTGTACTTTGTAGCATTTTGTCTATCCTTACAAAATCTGTTTCTTCGTACGTCACGATCCTAATTCGGAGCCTTTTTAACCCGTTTGCTTACTTACTACTAAAATTGTCACGATCCGTGGTCCAGGTCATGTTTTGTATTTTGGACTCCTTTTAGTTCCTGTTTTGTGCACTCCTGGGTTTATTTTGGTCATCATGGGGATTAATTGGGTTCACATGCCTCTGGTTAGTGGTCCCACGCTCAGCTGCTGTCAAACCACTAATCAGAGAGCTATTTATTCACCTTGCTCGCCACGCTCAGACTGGCGGCATTGTTTGCTTCATGCAACCTGTCAATGTACACTACAGTTCAAAAGTTTGGGGTCACCCAAACAATTTTGTGGAATAGCCTTCATTTCTAAGAACAAGAATAGACTGTCGAGTTTCTGATGAAAGTTCTCTTTTTCTGGCCATTTTGAGCGTTTAATTGACCCCACAAATGTGATGCTCCAGAAACTCAATCTGCTCAAAGGAAGGTCAGTTTTGTAGCTTCTGTAACGAGCTGATGTGTGAACATGATTGCACAAGGGTTTTCTAATCATCAATTAGCCTTCTGAGCCAATGAGCAAACACATTGTACCATTAGAACACTGGAGTGATAGTTGCTGGAAATGGGCCTCTATACACCTATGTAGATATTGCACCAAAAACCAGACATTTGCAGCTAGAATAGTCACTTACCACATTAGCAATGTATAGAGTGTATTTCTTTAAAGTTAAGACTAGTTTAAAGTTATCTTCATTGAAAAGTACAGTGCTTTTCCTTCAAAAATAAGGACATTTCAATGTGACCCCAAACTTTTGAACGGTAGTGTAAGAAATGGTTTTCTCCTAGCCAATGCTAAGTGGTAGCCTTGTCTACGTGAGTTTTGCTCGTTTCTAGTCCATGCTAAGTGGTAGCTTAGTTTCGAGTGTGATCAGCACATTATTCCTTTTGCTTGTTTTCTGTTTTTGGTACTTTGCGTTATTTTTGAGACTGAATCATGTTCTTACCTGCACGCTTTGTCCGGAGTGGTCCGTCTGCATTTCGGGAGAATGAACCCTGCAGTAAGCTGCGAAAACCCCGTCGTGACAAAAATAAGTTGTATATTCACTGTTATTTAATACCAACATTGTACTTTGATTGCTATAACAAACATATATATATATATATATATATATATATATATATATATATATATATATTTTTTTTTTTTTGTGGTCCCCTTTATTTTGAAAATTATCAAAGCATCGAAATACGTTTGTTCAATAGCGTTGTTTTCAGGACAACCCTATCTTACACCATCTTTCTTTCTCTGCCTGTATATTTTCCATTCCACCTATTGAGAAAGTTGCGAACACTGACCTGCATTTAAAACTTAAATTCTAGTATTTGTTCCACGTGATTGTATTACGTTATTATATTAATTAACGTCTATATATTTTTCTTAGTGTGTCTCTTGGCTGCACTGCTTTGAGTACATGAAGTGAAGTTAATTACATGTATATAGCGCTTTTCTCTAGTGACTCAAAACGCTTTACATAGTGAAACCCGATATCTAAGTTACATTTAAACCAGTGTGGGTGGCACTGGGAGCAGGTGGGTAAAATGTCTCGCCCAAGAACACAACAGCAGTGACTAGGATGGCGGAAGCGGGGATCAAACCTGGAACCCTGAAGTTGCTGGCACGGCCACTCTACAGCTATACCGCCCTATTAAACACCGTTTCATGATCTTTTTAATTTGAAACGCTTATACTAACCAAAACGCATAAACAGCTGCGGAGTCACAGCATACTTAGTTTTTTCCGCGCACTTAAAATCCTTTCATTTTCTCAAAACTCAACAGTAATGTTCGGATTCATTATTGTTGTGCTTAGCAACCTCGAAGCAATTTTATTTGGTACATGTTTTAATAAGTGTGAACAGTAGATGGCCGTCACACACAAGAGATACGTGTGGACTGCAGGTTGACTGACGCCCGTCCAATAAATGACGCAAGCGAGTACTCGTAATTGCATGCAAGAAATAAGTCATTGTGAAGTATGCAAGTGGCATTTGTGGGGCTCTCCCACCGTTTTGGCTCTTTCCTCACTGCACATCACTGTCAAAGGTAAAAGTGATGGTAAACTTCAGTTCTTATTTATATGTATTCACAGTAGCTATGTGCACATGGACACATTTCATCGGATTAAGAGCCTAACCGGAACAAAAATGCTTTATTTAAACACGCCATTCGGAATATTCTGACCCGATCACATACGTTCGGATCAAAATTTCATTCCGATCGAGACGGGTGGTTTATGCCGATGGTCATTCGGATTGTAGCGCATGAAAACACATTTCTGAAATTCGGGCTGGAATTATTCTTACTGTGCATGTCGTTGATAACAGATATAATTTGGTGATGGAGTTGACCTCCAGTCATCATGTACAGACGTAGCGTTACATACTGTTGAGTTTGTTGCTTTAAAACGAGACGAGAAAAAACAAAAGGATGGTCTGGAGTGTCATGTGTCGATGTAACAATATAAAAAAGGGATCCAGTTGTCTCAACGAGCTGTTATATTCACAACCTTAAAGCTACTCCAAGTGCTAACTGCTAGCCTCAAACACATACAGAGAATGTCGTGACATAAAGACGCGCCACAACCCGTACATAATCACAACATAAAAAGCACAGAACAGATCCATTTCAAAAAGAGAGGTAAAACAAAAGTAGTGAACAGAAGGGAGAGAAAAAAAAGAATAAATACTGTGATAATGTCGGACAAGCAGAAATGCACAAAGCCATGTTTGATAACATCCACTCATCCATTTTCGACCGCTTGTCTCTCTCAAGGTCGCGGGGGGCGCTAGAGCCTACCCCAGTGTTAGTCTAATGCTTCTTCAGCGCCGTTCGTGAGCGAACTGTGACAATTTGTCACTTCCCTTCTGGTTGTGGTTCCTTGTTGGGTGTTTGTTTCCTGTCGGCGCTCCTATTTTTGTTCCCCTTCCTGCATGTCTACCTGAGCGCTCGTTTCCCTCACCGGTCCCTGATTGGCAGCCTGGCACACCTATTTGCAGTTGCCAATCAGGCGGCTATTTATGCCTGCCTCGCCTGTTCGTCAGTGCTCGAGGATTGATTGTATTAGGGACCTTTTGGGACCGCTCCTCCTATGTTTGAGTATGATAAAGACTCTCACCTGCACGTCGTTCGCCTGTTTCCTGCGTCTTGGGGTCACACCTACTGCAGCCATGCGAGTTCCTCACACAAACTTGTTTGTTTTTATTTTATTACACATGTTTTTAGTTTTTAATGGTACACCGGTTTTTACTGTTGTACCTTGTTTTTACTGTTGTACCTTGTTTTTACTGTCGTACCTTGTTTTTACTGTTGTACCTTGTTTTTACTGTTGTACCTTGTTTTTACTGTCGTACCTTATTTTTACTGTTGTACCTTGTTTTTACTGTTGTACCTTGTTTTTACTGTTGTACCTTATTTTTACTGTCGTACCTTGTTTTTACTGTTTTACCTTGTTTTTACTGTTGTACCTTGTTTTTACTGTCGTACTTTGGTTTTACTGTTGTACCTTATTTTTACTGTTGTACCTTGTTTTTAATGACTAGTGCTGCAAACCAAATTGCCCCTCGGGGACAATAAATATTTTCTAAGTATAAGTCTAAGTCTCGTCCAAAAGATGGCGCCACAGCACAATTAATAACACACTTTTCCGCGTATGTTAAGTTCTCAAAAGTAAAATATTACCGATTTAAGGGAGGTGATGCATGAAAATGCATGTCATAATCAGATAATTTTATTCAGGGTCCATGTACACCAGGTCTGGGCAATTATTTTGACTCGGGGGCCAAATTTAGAGAAAAAAATGTGTCTGGGGGCCGGTATATTTATTTTTAGGAACACTAGTACAAAACCTCACAATAATGTCTGGTTGGATGCTAAAAACGTTATGACAGATCACCTTAAAAAACAGAATGGAATTTTGAATTTTTCAAGTACACAATGTACATGAAAATAAAAAATGTGGGTTTTACAATATTAACTATGAACGATAAAACACTGAATATTGACAACATATGAACATCACCCCTATCCCTTCGATCGACATATTTTACAATCAGGCGAAGCGCAACAAAAATGCAACAAACACAGCGAAATATGAATGTGAAGGGTAAAAAAATACACCTACAATCTGATACATCACTAAGCTTTAGAACTTTCTTGTAAAAATATCCTTTCGTGTCTGTCCCTGACACCCGCATTTTCAGGCTCGCTCTGGAAACACTCTGTGGAAACGCTCCCCACCCACACTGCTTGGTGCCTCGTCTGAGCTGCTGTGACTTAGATTACCATAATATCTAGTATAGCTTGCAAAAGCCCATATTTCAACCATTTAAATACTTTGTATAGTTCAAGACTTACGGTCATTTGAAAACATCACTGCACATCCTAATGGCAGCTACAGTTTCCATCTTAAACATCTAAAAAAAAATATTTGGGAATGTCCGGCGGGCCAGATTGAAAAGCTTAACAGGCCTTAATTTGCCCATGTCTGATGTACACAGTAACATTGTAATCCGAATGATGATCAGATAAAATAAATGTTTTCCATGTACATGTTGCTATAATTCTCTGCATGGAAAACCACAATAATGATCTATTAAGTGTTTTATGTTAAAGGCCTACTGAATTTTTTTTTTTTATTTAAACGGGAATAGCAGATCCATTCTATGTGTCATACTTGATCATTTCGCGATATTGCCATATTTTTGCTGAAAGGATTTAGTAGAGAAAATCGACGATAAAGTTCGCAACTTTTGCTCGCTGATAAAAAAAAGCCTTGCCTGTACCGGAAGTAGCGTGACGTCACAGGAGCTAGTATTCCTCACAATTCCCCGTTGTTTACAATGGAGGGAGAGATTCGGAGCGACAAAGCGACGATTACCCCATTAATTTGAGCGAGGATGAAAGATTCGTAGATGAGGAACAGTGAAGGACTACAGAGGCAGTGATGGACATATCTTTTTTCGCTCTGACCGTAACTTAGGTACAAGCTGGCTCATTGGATTCCACACTCTCTCCTTTTTCTATTGTGGATCACGGATTTGTATTTTAAACCACCTCCGATACTATATCCTCTTGAAAATGAGAGTCGAACACGCGAAATGGACATTTAAAGTGACTTTTATCTCCACGACAATACATCGGTGACACACTTAGCTACTGAGCTAACGTGATAGCATCGTTCTCAAATGAAGATAGAAACAAAATAAATAAACCCCTGACTGGAAGGATAGACAGAAGATCAACAATACTATTAAACCATGTACATGTAACTACACGGTTAAAAATTCTCAGCCTGGTAAGGCTTAACAATGCTGTTGCTAACGACGCTAAGGCTAATTTAGGAACTTAGCAACCGGACCTCACAGAACTATGATAAAAACATTAGCGCTCCACCTACGCCAGCCAGCCCTCATCTTCCCATCAACAGCCGTGCTCACCTGCGTTCCAGCGATCGACGGCGCGACGAAGGACTTCATCCGTGGGTTTGGCGGCAAGCATCGGCTAGGCCAGGGGTCGGCAACCCGCAGCTCCGGAGCCGCATGCGGCTCCTTGACCACTCTGATGTGGCTCAGCTACATACATGCCGACCCCCCCGATTTTCCCAGGAGATTTATGGATCTCAGTGTCTCTCATAGATTACTCCCAGGGAAAAAGTAATCCTATTTACACTCTAATTACTAAATAAAGGGCGTGCCCTAATTGCACTGCAGTAATTGTCCTCTATAGCATTTACATACAGCGTGCCAGTCCAGCCACATGTTGCATGTTGTTATTACTTGCACACACAGGAGACAGCAAAGCATACTTACTCATCAGCCACACAGCTTACACTGACGGTAGCCGTATCAAACAACTTTAACATTGTTACGTTACAAATATGCGCCACACTGTGAACCCACACCAAAAAAGAATGAAAAACACATTTCTGGAGAACATCCCACCGTAACACAACATAAACACAACACAACCATTACCCAGAATCCCATGCAGCCCTAACTCTTCCGGTCTACATTATACACCCCCGCTACCACCAAATCCCCCCACACATCAACCCCCCCCCCCCCCCCCTCTCTCCGTGCGTTGGTTGAGCGGAAGAGTTAGGGCTGCATGGGATTCTGGGTATTGGTACCGTCAGTGTAAGATGTGTGGCTGCTGAGTTAGTACGCCTTGCTGTCACTTACGTGAGCAAGCTAAAATTGCATTCTACGTGTGGTTGAGCAGGTACACTGTTAGGGCAGACTGTAGAGGGCGCCAAATGCAGTGTCATCACGCTCTGATATTCGGGAGTCTCCCGGGAAAAATGAGAGGGTTGGCAAGCATGACGATATCAAGCGCCATTCATTCAAAACTCGCGGGCTGCACTAACATCAAATTTCCACATTAAAGTAACATAGCACAAAGCATTTAAGCTTTGTAGGCAGTGTTTTTCATTTTAAATTTAAAAAAATGTTTTGTGGCTCCCATTACTTTCTTTAATTTGTGAAACTTGCCAAAATGGCTCTTTGAGTGGTAAAGGTTGCCGACCCCTGGGCTAGGCGTAGTAAGTAGTCCTTGTTGTGTTGCTGTAAGTATTGTACTTAGCCGCTAAGACACCGATCGATCCCACCTACAACGTTCTTCTTTGCAGCCTCCATTGTTCATTAAACAAATTGCAAAAGATTCACCAACACAGATGTCCAGAATACTGTGGAATTTTGTCGAAGAAAACAAGAGGTTTTTGTATCGGGTCGATGGGGTCCAACCACTTCCGTGGATTTTGTGACGTCGCGCGCATAAATCATATCCAAAGGAGTTTTTCAACCGGAAGTGTGGCAGGAATTTTAAAATTGCACTTTATAAGTTAACCCGGCCGTATTGGCATGTGTTGCAATGTTAAGATTTCATCATTGATATATAAACTATCAGACTGCGTGGTCGGTAGTAGTGGGTTTCAGTAGGCCTTTAACATATTTGGGTGTCTGGAAAGGATTCATTGAATTTATATTATTTTCTATACAATACTAAACGGTTTTAATACAATTCAGATTTAAATGGGTACTTCGCAAAACAGATTAATAACGAAAACCGAGATGCCACTTTTTAGTGCGCAAACGGTCATGGCATTTGAAAAGAACAAAGGAAATAAATACCATAAATTTCGGACTACAAGCCGATACTTTTTTCTTAGCTTTGAACCCTGCGGCTTATAAAACAGTGTGGCTAATGTATTATTGTGTATTTACTCACGGCAGGCTATAAAGTAAACAAGCAAACCCACTGAATAGGTGTGTTATTGTTTGTGCCATGGCGCCATCTTTTGTGCGAGTTTGCTCACTGCAGGTGGCAGTGGCTGCATTGCCCTTCTGTTTAGACTTTTTTATAAACCTACAGCTGCCGTTCGGTGTTCTCGCCGCCCGTAGCGTTCCTACTCGTATGGAGTCTTCATTTATCACTCCAAGTAACGTTTGTAAGTTTTTACAGTGTGGAAGTCGCTTCCTAGCAGCTCCACTGTAGACACGGCACAAGAGCCAAGCGTGCAGGTTTAACAAAGTTTTTAATGTTTTTCACAAGATCTTTTCAAAATGTCTTTCAGCATGTCGTGACGTTGCCGTCACTCCCAATGCTCTCTCGCGCTCTGCTCCCGGGTGCTTACTGTTAAAGACAACAGATGATTAGATTAACACGTACCACCTATGAAATCTAATCACCTGCAGGCTGTGTCTCGCCGTCAGCACATGCCCCTCCCCTGCCTGCTGGTGCTCGTCCTCAGTACCATGGACAGCGGCGGTGACTTTTCCTCCTACAGGCAGCGCTGACTGCACCTCCCCCCACATACAGCATAAACTAGAACAATTTTTACTCACTAAACATGTGACGTCTGTAGGAGTGTAATGGAAATCGCGTTGTTCGGTTTAGCTACTATGCTAACATGTTTACGAGTGTCTTTGTCAGTATCATTAACTGGCCCTTTTTTGTTGTTGTATTGTAACAGTTTCGTAAATTCACCAAAACATCACCAAGGACTTATTGAGTCTATTTAGGTGATTGGAGAGCTAGCTTTTGCAGCCTGTGGGTCCATGACTATGACTTCTGTTTTGTTTGATCAGCCATTTTACTGCTGTGTTACAGACATTGAAGGTATGTAAATAAACATTTACAAAATGCTACAAAATACTTCTGTGTAAATAATGCATTTCACAACATATGCATCTGCGGTTATGGAAAAAAACTAGAGATGGCTTTTTTGCCGATATCCGATATTCCGATATTGTCCAACTCTTAATTACCGATTCCGATATCAACCGATTCCGATATATACAGTCGTGGAATTAACACATTATTATGCCTAATTTTGTCGTGATGCCCCGCTGGATGCATTATACAATGTAACAAGGTTTTCCAAAATAAATCACTCAAGTTTTATAAGTATATTTTGTAGCGTCCCGGAAGAGTTAGTGCTGCAAGGGGTTCTGGGTATTTGTTCTGTTGTGTTTATGTTGTGTTACGGTGCGGATGTTCCCCCGAAATGTGTTTGTCATTCTTGTTTGGTGTGGGTTCACAGTGTGGCGCATATTTGTAACAGTGTTAAAGTTGTTTATACAGACACCCTCAGTGTGACCTGTATGGCTGTTGACCAAGTATGCTTTGCATTCACTTGTGTGTGTGAAAAGCCCCCATATATTATGTGATTGGTCCGGCACGCAAAGGCAGTGCCTTTAAGGTTTATTGGCGCTCTGTACTTCTCCTTACGTCCGTGTACCACTCCATACAGCGGCGTTTTAAAAAGTAATACATTTTACTTTTTGAAACCGATACCGATACTTTCCGATATAACATTTTAAAGCATTTATCGGCCGATAATATCGGCAGTCCGATATTATCGGATATCTCTAGAAAAAACTTTTTCTTCTAAAATGTATTGGATAAAGCTTATATGCCAGTGCGCTCTATAGTCCGGAAAAAACAGTATTTTATGCATCTTTGAAAAATGTCTATTTAGTCCTCCACATATCAAATTCAAGAGACCATCTGTGTTTTATTTTATTTTCTGTCCCTCTTGACATTCCTAACAGCCCGTGAGGATGGGCTGCGATGTTTTCAAGTGCAAAGAGAACATGATGTATTACATCTATCCACAGGGAGAGACAGCCATTGCGAGAATTGTCAGAGTTGATGTGTTGGCCAACTGCACTGTTTCGTTCCAAGTTCTAGATTCAAATAAGAAAGAGCTTTACTTTATAGGGACCGCAGTGACAAGGACAACAATTTTCAGTGCCTCATCACAGGGTTTCCGTGGTGTATTAAAAAGCATTACATGTTAATAAAATAATTTAGTAAAACATAAGGCCTTAAATGACATTAATAGGCATTAAATTCAATGTTCCGAGGCATTAGAAACAATTGTAGGACCGGGCCGATAGTAAGTCAGTCAATACTATCACCTACACCTGATGTTTTTCTTGAGAAACATCATATAATCAATGACGGTCAGTATGGCTTTAGGTCCAAAAGAACAACCTCAATGGCGATAACTGAAGCTGTTGAAGAAATGACTAATGCACTGGAGCATAAAAGATATGCAGTTGGTATCTTTATTGATCTAAAAAAAAGCCATTGATACCATTAATCATTCAATTCGACTAGATAAGATGGAAAGATACAGAATTAGGGGGCTGGCTGGAGACTGGTTAAAAAGTGATTTAACAGGGAAGGTACAGTTTGTAAAAAATGGGTCAATATTTATCAGATACTCTTGGCATTGCTTGTGGTGGGGGCCAAAACGGTTTAATGTGTATATTAGCGATATGTTTAATACATCTAAAGTACTGACATTTATATTACAAACCCCGTTTCCATATGAGTTGGGAAATTGTGTTAGAAGTAAATATAAACGGAATACAATGATTTGCAAATCATTTTCAACCCATATTCAGTTGAATATGCTACAAAAACAACATATTTGATGTTCAAACTGATAAACTTTTTTTTTTTTTGCAAATAATCATTAACTTTAGAATTTGATGCCAGCAACACGTGACAAAGAAGTTGGGAAAGGTGGCAATAAATACTGATAAAGTTGAGGAATGCTCATCAAACACTTATTTGGAACATCCCACAGGTGAACAGGCAAATTGGGAACAGGTGGGTGCCATGATTGGGTATAAAAGTAGATTCCATGAAATGCTCAGTCATTCACAAACAAGGATGGGGTGAGGGTCACCACTTTGTCAACAAATGCGTGAGGAAATTGTTGAACAGTTTAAGAAAAACCTTTCTCAACCAGCTATTGCAAGGAATTTAGGGATTTCACCATCTATGGTCCGTAATATCATCAAAGGATTCAGAGAATCTGGAGAAATCACTGCACGTAAGCAGCTAAGCCCGTGACCTTCGATCCCTCAGGCTGTACTGCATCAACAAGCGTGAGCAGTGTGTAAAGGATATCACCACATGGGCTCAGGAACACTTCAGAAACCCACTGTCAGTAACTACAGTTGGTCGCTACATCTGTAAGTGCAAGTTAAAACTCTCCTATGCAAGGCGAAAACCGTTTATCAACAACACCCAGAAACGCCGTCGGCTTCGCTGGGCCTGAGCTCATCTAAGATGGACTGATACAAAGTGGAAAAGTGTTCTGTGGTCTGACGAGTCCACATTTCAAATTGTTTTTGGAAACTGTGGACGTCGTGTCCTCCGGACCAAAGACGAAAAGAACCAATCGGATTGTTATAGGCGCAAAGTTGAAAAGCCAGCATCTGTGATGGTATGGGGGTGTATTAGAACATCAAATATCTTGTCTTTGTAGTGCATTCAATTGAATATGGGTTGAAAAGGATTTGCAAATCATTGTATTCCGTTTATGTTTACATCTAACACAATTTCCCAACTCATATGGAAACGGGGTTTGTATTTGCAGACAACACAAATACACTACATTGCCAAAAGTATTTGGCCACCCGTCCAAATGATCTGAATTATGGTGTGGGGTTGTTTTTCAGGAGCTGGGCTTGGCCCCTTAGTTCCAGTGAAAGGAACTTTGAATGCTCCAGGATACTAAAACATTTTGGACAATTCCATTTTGGAGCGTGCCCCTTCCTCTTCCAACATGACAACGGTCCATAAAGACATGGATGACAGAGTCTGGTGTGGATGAACTTGACTGGCCTGCACAGAGTCCTGACATGAACCCGATAGAACACCTTTGGGATGAATTAGAACGGAGACTGAGAGCCAGGCCTTCTCGACCAACATCAGTGTGTGACCTCACCAATGCGCTTTTGGAAGAATGGTCGAACATTCCTATAAACACGCCCCGCAACCTTGTGGACAGCCTTCCCAGAAGAGTGGAAGCTGTAATAGCTGCAAAAGGTGGACCGACATCATATTGAACCTTATGGGTTAGGAATGGGAGGGCACTTCAAGTTCATATGTGAGTGAAGGCAGGTGGCCAAATACTTTTGGCAATATAGTGTATATTCTACAGTAGTGATGACTATAATGAGCTCATAAATACAGTAAACACAGAACTAAACATAGTAAAAAAATGGATGGACACAAATAAATTATCTTTGAATATAAATAAAACTAAGATAGTGATGTTTGGAAATCGCAACATAATGTATGAACAGAAAATAAGTATTGATGGTACCTGATTTGAAATCGTAAATGAGAATACATTTTTGGGAGTAATAATTGAAAGTAAACTATCATGGAAACCTCATGTCAGACACATTAAAACAAAAATCTCCAAAAGCCTCTCAATTATAAACAAAGCAAAACTATACCTCAATGAAAATGCACTCCGTACTCTATACTGCACCTTGGTCAATCAATCAATCAATCAAAGTTTATTTATATAGCCCTAAATCACGAGTGTCTCAATGGGCTGCACAAGCCACAACGACATCCTCGGCTCAGATCCCATTGGTACTCCCATACCTTACATAATAGAATAGAATGCCTTTTATTGTCACTATGCACGGGTACAATGAAATTAAAAGCAACTCCAGTATCAGTGTGGCAGTCTGGAAATATGCAAAACATAGGAAGGAAAGAAAATAAAAATAGTGCAAAAGGAGGTAAGGTGCACAGTCCAGTCCTGAGAACGAATGTGTTGTTTAAATGTTATACCAGGGGTCACCAACGCGGTGCCCGCGGGCACCAGGTAGCCCGTAAGGACCAGATGAGTAGCCTGCTGGCCTGTTCTAAAAATAGCTCAAATAGCAGCACTTACCAGTGAGCTGCCTCTATTTTTAAAATTGTATTTATTTACTAGCAAGCTGGTCTCGCTTTGCCCGACATTTTTAATTCTAAGAGAGACAAAACTCAAATAGAATTTGAAAATCCAAGAAAATATTTTAAAGACTTGGTCTTCACTTAAAGGCCTACTGAAACCCACTACTACCGACCACGCAGTCTGATAGTTTATATATCAATGATGAAATCTTAACATTATAACACATGCCAATACGGCCGGGTTAACTTATAAAGTGACATTTTAAATTTGCCGCTAAACTTCCGGTTCGAAACGCCTCTGAGGATGACGTATGCGCGTGACGTAGCCCGACGAACACGGGTATGCCTTCCACATTGAAGCCGGTACGAAAAAGCTCTGTTTTCATTTCATAATTCCACAGTATTCTGGACATCTGTGTTCGTGAATCTGTTTCAATCATGTTCATTGCATTATGGAGAAGGAAGCCAAGCAAGCAAAGAAGAAAGTTGTCGGTGCGAAATGGACGTATTTTTCGAACGTAGTCAGCCACAACAGTACACAGCCGGCGCTTCTTTGTTTACATTCCCGAAAGATGCAGTCAAGATGGAAGAACTCGGATAACAGAGACTCTAACCAGGAGGACTTTTGATTTGGATACACAGACGCCTGTAGAGAACTGGGACAACACAGACTCTTACCAGGATTACTTTGATTTGGATGACAAAGACGCAGACGTGCTACTGTGAGTATGCAGCTTTGGCTTTTTTTTGCGTATGTACGTAACTTTTTTAAAATATATAAGCTTTATGAACCTTGGGTTAGGTGAACGGTCTTTTGGGCTGAGTGATTGTGTGTGTTGATCATGTGTTTGAATTGTATTGGCGTGTTCTATGGAGCTAGGAGCTAGCAGAGGAGCTAGGAGCTAGCATAACACGTACCGTACCGTAAGTGCGCGTCACGTACGTAACTTTTTAAAAATATATAAGCTTTATGAACCTTGGGTTAGGTGAACGGTCTTTTGGGCTGAGTGATTGTGTGTGTTGATCGGGTGTTTGAATTGTATTGGCGTGTTCTATGGAGCTAGGAGCTAGCAGAGGAGCTAGGAGCTAGCATAACAAACACGCAGGTGTTATTATGCAGGATTAATTTGTGGCATATTAAATATAAGCCTGGTTGTGTTGTGGCTAATAGAGTATATATATGTCTTGTGTTTATTTACTGTTGTAGTCATTCCCAGCTGAATATCAGGTACCGTGAGTATGCAGCCTTGGCTGCTAAACATTCGATAACTTGACCGTATGTGCGCGTCACGTACGTAACTTTTTAAAAATATATAAGCTTTATGAACCTTGGGTTAGGTAAACGGTCTTTTGGGCTGAGTGATTGTGTGTGTTGATCAGGTGTTTGAATTGTATTGGCGTGTTCTATGGAGCTAGGAGCTAGCAGAGGAGCTAGGAGCTAGCATAACAAACACGCAGGTGTTTTTATGCAGGATTAATTTGTGGCATATTAAATATAAGCCTGGTTGTGTTGTGGCTAATAGAGTATATATATGTCTTGTGTTTATTTACTGTTGTAGTCATTCCCAGCTGAATATCAGGTCACCCCCGGCTCTCACAGCATCTTCCCTATCTGAATAGCTTCAACTCCCCACTAGTCCTTCACTTGCACTTTACTCATCCACAAATCTTTCATCCTCGCTCAAATTAATGGGGAAATTGTCGCTTTCTCGGTCCGAATCTCTCTCACTTCATGCGGCCATCATTGTAAACAATAGGGAACTTTGCGTATATGTTCAACTGACTACGTCACGCTACTTCCGGTAGGTGCAAGCCTTTTTTTTATCAGATACCAAAAGTTGCAATCTTTATCGTCGTTGTTCTATACTAAATCCTTTCAGCAAAAATATGGCAATATCGCGAAATGATCAAGTATGACACATAGAATAGATCTGCTATCCCCGTTTAAATAAAAAAAATTCATTTCAGTAGGCCTTTAATTAAATAATGTCATTATTTTTTTTACTTTGCTTCTTATAACATTCAGAAAGACAATTTTAGAGAAAAAATACAACCCTAAAAATGATTTTAGGATTTTTAAACACATATACCTTTTTACCTTTTAAATTCCTTCCTCTTCTTTCCTGACCATTTAAATCAATGTTCAAGTAAATTCATTTTTTTTATTGTAAAGAATAATAAATACATTTTAATTTAATTCTTCATTTTAGCTTCTGTTTTTACGACAAAGAATATTTGTGAAATATTTCTTCAAACTTATTATGATTAAAATTCAAAAAAAATATTCTGGCAAATCTACAAAATCTGTAGAATCAAATGTAAATCTTATTTCAAAGTCTTTTGAATTTCTTTTAAAAAAATAGTTCTGGAAAATCTAGAAGAAATAATGATTTGTCTTTGTTAGAAATATAGCTTGGTCCAATTTGTTATATATTCTAACAAAGTGTAGATTGGATTTTAACCTGTATAATGACATTCAGACTTTACTTAAATCAATAATGGAGCCGCATCTCCTCATCCAGGGCTCACTAGTGCAACAACGCCAAAAATGTGTCCCCTGAAAAACCGTATGACCGGAACTCTCTAATAACTAAAGTTCCTTGGGTGAATTATGTAAACTCACTACAACGGTAGTTTTTAGCGCTTCCATAGTGAGATTTAAGTTAGAACTTTACACTACTTTATATTAGAAATGGCAACAGCGGAGGATAAATGTCCCATAACAAGAAGATAGTGAAAAAGAAGAACCTTATCGATTACGGAATCAGCACGGACTACACGAGCAAATATTCAGGACGTATGCAGATCTCAAATACACATCAGCAGGTACCAGAAACAAACCGCGTAAACATGTCATCAAAATTCTAAAATTAATCTTATTCAGGAAAAATTACTAATAAATTATTTAATTTTTCCAAAAAGATTCGAATTAGCTAGTTTTTCTCTTCTTTTTTTCGGTTGAATTTTGAATTTTAAAGAGTCGAAATTGAAGATAAACTATTTTTCAACATTTAATTGTCATTTTTTTTTGTGTTTTCTCCTCTTTTGAACCGTTCAATTAAGTGTAAATATCATTAATTATTAATAATAACATAGAGTTAAAGGTAAATTGAGCAAATTGGCTATTTCTGGCAATTTGGCTATTTCTGGCAATTTATTTAAGTGTGTATCAAACTGGTAGTCCTTCGCATTAATCAGTACCCAAGAAGTAGCTCTTGGTTTCAAAAAGGTTGGTGACCCCTGGTTATACTATACACATATATACAGAAGCATTCAGACTGGGTGGGAAGTAAAAATTGCACACAGAGAGGTGCTAAACTATAAAATCCGTGCCTATGAGAGTTCACCGTGGTTATGGCTTTAGGGGGAAAAAACTGTCCTTGAGTTTTTTAGAACATACTCATAGTTTATGCAATCAAAGTTCCTCACATTTGTTGATCTTGTTAAATATAAAACGTCAAGAATCTTATGTAAAGCATTTAACAAATTATTGCCGCCTAATCTACAAAGTGTTTTTATAAGACGAGTGCACGCTCATAACTTGAGAGGCTTTGGATATTTCTCATTGCCGAGAGCTCAAACCCCGCGTAAACTTTTTTGTGTGTCTGTATGCGGAGTAAAACTATGGAACAAACTGGACTCACAACACAAACAATGCCAAACTATTAATCGATTTAAACTATTGTACAAACATCGGGTCTGGTTCAAATATAGAGATGAGGGTCTTTAATTAGACCTGCTGTTGTACTATGGTCTCCTGCTGGCCCCACTATGGACTGGACTCTCACTATTATGTTAGATCCACTATGGACTGGACTTTCACAATATTATGCTAGATCCACTCGATGTCCATTGCATCCGGTCTCCCCCCTCTCCAAGGTTTCTAATAGTCATTCACATTGACGTCCCACTGGGTTGTGAGTTTTTCCTTGCCCTTATGTGGGCTCTGAACCGAGGATGTGGTTGTGGCTTGTGCAGCCCTTTGAGACACTTGTGATTTAGGGCTATATAAATAAACATTAATTGATTGATTGATACTTTGTCTCGTAGTGTTAACATGTGCTCTATGTTTCCTTACCATTATTGCTATGTTGTCTATTACCATTGTTGGTATGTTCATTCTTCTTACATTGTTGATACAAATTATTGTTACAGTGTAGTGTAACGATACCAATATTTTGGTACCGGTACCATAATGATTTTGATACTTTTCGGTACTTTTCTCAATTAAGTGGACCACAAAAAAATTGCATTATTGGCTTTATTTTAACAAAAAAATCTTAGGGTACATTAAACATATGTTTATTATTGCAGTTAAGTCTTTTAATAAAATAGTGAACATACCATACAACTTGTCTTTTAGTGGAAAATAAGCAAACAAAGGCTCCTAATTTAGTCTGCTGACATATGCGGTATCATATTGTGTCATTTATCATTCTATTATTTTGTCAACATTATTAAGGACAAGCGGTAGAAAAGTAATAATTAATCTACTTGTTCATTTACTGTTAAAATATGCTTACTTCCTCTTATAACATGTTCTATCTAAACTTCTGTTAAAATGTAATAATCAATTATTCTTCTGTTGTTTGATACTTTACATTAGTTTTGGATGATACCACAAATGTGGGTATCAATCTGATAACAAGTAGTTACAGGATCATACATTGGTAATATTCAAAGTCCTCATGTGTCCAGGGACATATTTACTGAGTTTATAAACATAATATACATTTTAAAAAAACGAAAGAAGATGTTGTGATGCACACATTAGCATAAATATTATCTGGCGTTTTGTTTCACAATAGTATGCAAAACCAACTTTTCTTACCTTCTGGTACCTGCTGATGTGTATTTGAGATCTGCATACGTCCTGAATATTTGCTCGTGTAGTCCGTGCTGATTCCGTAATCGATAAGGTTCTTCTTTTTCACTATCTTCTTGTTATGGGACATTTATCCTCCGCTGTTGCCATTTCTAATATAAAGTAGTGTAAAGTTCTAACTTAAATCTCACTATGGAAGCGCTAAAAACTACCGGTGTAGTGAGTTTACATAATTCACCCAAGGAACTTTAGTTATTAGAGAGTTCCGGTCATACGGTTTTTCAGGGGACACATTTTTGGCGTTGTTGCACTAGTGAGCCCTGGATGAGGACATGCGGCTCCATTATTGATTGAAGTAAAGTCTGAATGTCATTAAAACAGTTAGCTCCATGTTTTGACACTTCTTCCACTCCCGTCCTTGCACGCTACACCGCTACAACAAAGAAGACGGGGAGAAGACGCTGCCGAAGGTGAGCCACGTATATATGACCGCCCGTAAAAAAGGCGCATCCTGAAGCGACTGTCAGAAAGCGGCTTCAAGATGATCTGTAAAACATAATCTATGCAACATTTTGACCAGAGAACCACCATTACATGTTATGTAGACCACAAGGAAGTGTTTTAAATTTAGAAAAAAAATCATAATATGACCCCTTTAATGCGCCTTATAATCCGGTGCACCTTTTGTACAAACCCTGTTTCCATATGAGTTGGGAAATTGTGTTAGATGTAAATATAAATGGAATACAATGATTGGCAAATAATTTTCAACCCATATTCAGTTGAATGCACTACAAAGACAACATATTTGATGTTCAAACTCATAAACTCAATTTTTTTTTGCAAATAATAATTAACGTAATGTAAAAAAAGAATGCCCAGCAGGTGGCGCTTCAAGGCAGCCGCAGTGTTTGTCGTCGGCATGTGCCCTCGATTTTTAAATGTGTTTTTAAGCTGTCCCTGTATTTTTTAATCATAACAATTTCAGGGCAACGCGCTGGGAACGGTTTCATGCATCAGTGTGTGGCCATCGGTAGGATTCAAACGAGATGGAAGGACTAAATAATCGCAAATACCCTCCACACTTCCTAATGAGCTTGAAAAGACACGCAGCCCAGCTGATTGGAAACATAAAACAGACGCTGAGAAGCACTGGAATAGCCCGCAAAAGAAGCCGCGCGCGAGGATCTAAAGCCGGAAAAAACCGGCGGCAGAAAATAACAGTTACAGAAGGACACAGACCGAGCCCCATGCAAAAAAGGAAAAGGGTGAGTGTCCTGGCTGAAATACGCTGTGTTAAACCTGACCGAGAGAAGCCGCGCATGCCGAAGTTAACTCTCTGCAACGCCAGGTCATTGATAAACAAAACTGATGAATATGAACTGTTGTTGAAAACTTTAGATGCAGACATTGGGTGCGTTACTGAGACGTGGGCGCACAATAATATTCCGGATGAATCGTTGTCAATCAAGGACTACCAACTATTTAGGAGAGATAGAAATGGAAAAAGTGGAGGGGGCGTGGCTGTGTACTGTCATGAGAGACTGCAGGCAAAAAGAAGAGGGGACCTGGAGAGTGATGACTTTGAATGCGCATGGGTTCAAATACAACCGCGCCGGACCCCCAGCAGTGTCTCAACCATATTTGTGGGAAACCTATATCACCCACCATGGGCAGATAAAAAATCGTGCCAGGACCAAGTCCTGGAGTATTTAATAACCACCATAGACACAATTAAAGTGTCTTCCCCCCATATGGGGCTATATTTATGTGGGGATTTCAATAAATTGCCCACAAAAATGCTGACCTCCTCCCACCCCGATATTCGGCAGATAGTTAAACGTCATACACGTGGGCAAGCCACCCTAGATCTGATTTTTACAAACATGGCTAACTTCTACAGCCCCCCCAACCACCCTTGCCCCCCTAGGTGCAAGCGACCACAAGTGCTTGGTGCTGAGCCCAGTGAATACAACAGGGCAGAAACAACAGGTGAAGAGGAGGAGGGCTCGATTAGTGACCACAGAAAGAAAAGAGGCTCTGTCAACATGCATTGCTATGACTGACTGGTCTGCTGTCTATGAGGCTGTGGACGTCACTGCCAAAGCAGCAAGTTTTAACAACTATATCCAGACAGCAATGGACATATGCATGCCTGTGCGACTGAAAAAAATTACAAATGCGGACAAACCATGGATGACAGAGAAAATAAAACAGGCTATAAAGAAAAGACAAAAAGCCCACAATAAATGGGGTAAAGTGGGAAAATGGAGAGAAATCAGAAACTTCGTCCAAAGACTTATACGCAAAGCAAAAACTAGATATTATAAAAATGAAATGCAAAACCTAAAGAAAAATAACCCCAAAGAGTGGTGGGACTATATAAATAAAGGACTAGGACGCGCTAAATCGTCAACTGATGGAATAATCAAAATACAAGAAGTTGAAGAGGACAAAACTGCAGAAGCCCTGAACAACTTCTTTGCGGAGTCGTGGACTAAAGCAACGCCCTATTGTGTCTATCCCCTACCAAGAGCTACACCAAGTGACATCTGTAGCATAGGTGAGATGAAGCTAGCCCTCACTCGGCTGGACCCCCAGAAAGCAAGTGGGCCGGACGGCATTCCCACCTGGCTGCTGAAAGAACATGCAGAGGACCTGGCACCGGTCATCACACATCTGGCCAACTGCTCTTTCCAACAGGGGTGTGTCCCCGATGTATGGAAGGAGTCCAATGTCTGTCCCATACCCAAAGGCCAAGACCCTGGCTCAATCTCAAACTGGCGTCCTATCTCACTAACTTCTTGTGTGGGGAAAACAATAGAACGTTTTGTGTTGAAAAAGCTTATGCCAACCGTGCTTGACGTATGTAATAATCAATATGCATATCTGCCTAAGCACAGTACTACAACAGCTCTAGTCAGGGCAATGCACACCTGGCTTACCGAAACCGATTCCAAACCAACGATGGTGAGAGTACTGTTGGCAGATAAGTCGAGAGCTTTTGATGTAATTGACCATGGGATCCTGATGCAAAACATACTGGACCTAGGACTGTGCCCTTATCTGACAGCCTGGCTACATAGTTACATCTCAGGAAGGAGACAGAGAGTGGTGGCAAATGGAGCTCACAGCCCCTGGATTGAAGTTACATCTGGGGTGCCACAAGGGGGTGTTGTCTCCCCATATGTCTTCCTCCTTTACATGGCCACCCGGGATGCTGTTTTTGAGGACACCCTTGATGTCGGATATGCAGACGACATCGGGCTATCGAGAGCGATCCCCATATCCAACATCATGTCAGACACAACGATGTGCCAGGAGGCACAAAGGCTGGATGAATGGGCAGCAAATAAGAAAATGATACTCAACGGGAAGAAGTCGGTAGAACTCCGGATATGTTTTGCCCGAAATCCATCACAACCTCCTGCACTGATGTTGGGGGGACAGGTGGTCCCTGTCGTGGAAACAACAAAGTACCTGGGATACCACCTCGATCAAAACCTGACTGGAGATGTGCACATGGAGAAGGCAATAAAAACCGCCTCCAAGCGGCTGCACTACCTCACAGTCATGGCGAGACATGGACTACCTGCAGACGACCTTGTTACCATCTACACCACTCTCATCAGGCCGTGTCTGGAATATAGCTCAGTGCTCTTAGTGGGCTGCTCCAAAAAACAACAGGCAGAACTAGAGCGAGTCCAGAAACGTGCCTGTAAAATCATTACGAGGAGAGCTGGAAACATCTCACAAGCCCTACCATCACTCCAGACCAGGAGAGAGGAGGCTGCAGTGAAGCTGGTCAGGGATATGCATGATGAGCAACACCCTCTGCATGACCTGCTACCTCCAACACGAGGCAGCCGCACTGCCAGGACATTGAGGAACCAACATAAGCTGGCTGAACCCGAACCCAAAGCCAAGACAAAGAGACTTAAAAACTCTACCCTGCATACTGCAATTAAACTGTATAATAATACTATCTAATTAAATAAGTAATACAGTCATTTACCAGAATGCTAATAGTTTCCATGCTGCTGTTGCCCTGAAAATTAAAATGTTTTTTTTTTATATAAAATACTGTCTGTTCTTTTAATTTTTTTTTATCTTTGTTTGTTTAATATTCATTGTAAAGTTCAGCTGTTTTTTCAGTGGGGCCTTGGTTCCACTGCAAGCATGAATAAATGAAGTCAAGTCAAACTTATAATTTCATGGCTGCAACATGTGCCAAAGTAGTTGGGAAAGGGCATGTTCACCACTGTGTGATATCACCTTTTCTTTTAACAACACTCAGTAAACGTTTGGGAACTGAGGAGACACATTTTTTAAGCTTCTCAGGTGGAATTATTTCCCATTCTTGCTTGATGTACAGCTTAAGTTGTTCAACAGTCCGGGGGTCTCCGTTGTGGTATTTTAGGCTTCATAATGTGCCACACATTTTCAATGGGAGACAGGTCTGGACTACAGTCAGGCCAGTCTAGTACCCGCACTCTTTTACTATGAAGCCACGTTGATGTAACACGCGGCTTGGCATTGTCTTGCTGAAATAAGCAGGGGCGTCCATGGTAACGTTGCTTGGATGGCAACATATGTTGCTCCAAAACCTGTATGTACCTTTCAGCATTAATGGCGCCTTCACAGATGTGTAAGTTACCCATGTCTTGGGCACTAATACACCCCTAAACCATCACAGATGCTGGCTTTTCAACTTTGCGCCTATAAAAATGGTTATTTTCCTCTTTGGTCCGGAGGACACGACGTCCAGAGTTTCCAAAAACAATTTGAAATGTGGACTCGTCAGACCACAGAACACTTTTCCACTTTGTATCAGTCCATCTTAGATGAGCTCAGGCCCAGCGAAGCCGACAGCGTTTCTGGGTGTTGTTGATAAACGATTTTCGCCTTGCATAGGAGAGTTTTAACTTGCACTTACAGATGTAGCGACCAACTGTAGTTACTGACAGTGGGTTTCTGAAGTGTTCCTGAGCCCATGTGGTGATATCCTTTACACACTGATGTCGCTTGTTGATGCAGTACAGCCTGAGGGATCGAAGGTCACGGGCTTAGCTGCTTACGTGCAGTGATTTCTCCAGATTCTCTGAACCCTTTGATGATATTACGGAGCATAGATGGTGAAATCCCTAAATTCCTTGCAATAGCTGGTTGAGATAGGTTTTTCTTAAACTGTTCAACAATTTGCTCACGCATTTGTTGACAAAGTGGTGACCCTCGCCCCATCCTTGTTTGTGAATGACTGAGCATTTCATGGAATCTACTTTTATACCCAATCATGGCACCCACCTGTTACCAATTTGCCTGTTCACCTGTGGGATGTTCCAATGTTTATCAGTTTGAACATCAAATATGTTGTCTTTGTAGTGCATTCAATTGAATATGGGTTGAAAATGATTTGCAAATCATTGTATTCCGTTTATATTTACATCTAACACAATTTCCCAACTCATATGGAAACGGGGTTTGTATAAGATCATGAAGAAATGTTGATCTCTTGACTCATATTCACATTTTAAAGTTAAATTCACATGTCTTATCCACAGCAAAAAAATAAGCCACTGTGCTCTACATTCCAGTACATTTGGAGAGGACGATGCATTAGTGATACAGGTTGTATATAAGAAGGACGTTCCTTTCGGTTTATGAGATACAATATCAAGGTGTGCTGCTTCCTCCCGTCTGCATTGTTATGCAAGGCTGCAGATGTAGTGGGAGTGGGAGTGATGCATAGGGGAGAGAAATTGTCGCAAGATTGTCTGATGAGACTTTGACGACGCGGGGATGACACAAATTGGGTGCTGAAACGTGTCGCAAGACCATCGCAAAAAAGGAACAACTGAAGAAAGGAACATCCAGAAAGAGGGTAGAAGTAAAATAAAGTTCAGTAGGCCAATTCATGTGTGTCACATTTTTTCCACAACTCTTGTTCACCATGGTGCTTTAGTAACAATCCTGAAAGGCACAAAAAAAAACAGGTTTTTTGCTGTTCCCATTGGGTTGAGTTTTTCTTTGAGACATGTATGATTAATTAAGGGCTATGTAAGTAAACTTTGATTGATTGATTGATTGATTAATGTACCATATGCACACTTAAAATCCTTTCATTTTCTCAAAACTCGACAATGCACCTTATAACCCGGTGCGCCTAATGTATGGCATCATTTTTGTTGAGCTGACCGACCTCCAAGCTATTTTATTTGATACATGGTGAAATTATATGTGTGACCAGGAGATGGCAATCACACATAAGATATATATGTAGACCGCAATATGACTCAAGTAAACAACACCAACATTGTATATGTTCCATTGAAAATATAGAACATTACATGCGGCGCTCAAAAATCTATCAACATATTTTAGTATGACTTTAGTAAGCTATGAGGCCGCATTGCTTGATTGATTGCACTGTGCTTCAACATACATTGTATTATTATGGTGTGTGTATAAGGTAAGACATTATCAGGCGTTTTGTTTCGCAATACTATGCAAAAGCAACTTTTCTTACCTTCTGGTGCCTGCTGATCTGTATTTGGGATCTGCATACGTCTTTAAAATTTGCGCGCATCCGCCTTTGTAGTCCGTGGCAAAGTCGATAAGCTTCTTCTTATTCTCTATCTTCTTGTTATGGGACATTCATCCTCCGCTGTTGCCATTTCTTATATAAAGTAGTGTAAAGTTCTTACTTATATCTGTCAGTAAACTCCATACTTGCCAACCCTCCCGAATTTTCCGGGAGACTCCCGAAATTCAGCGCCTCTCCCGAAATCCTCCCGGGATAAATATTCTCCCGAAAATCTCCCGATTTTCAGCCGGAGCTGGAGGGGGCGTGGCCTCCAGTTCCATGCGGAGCTGAGTGAGGACAGCCTGTTTTCACGTCCGCTTTCCCACGATATAAACAGCGTGCCTGCCCGATCACGTTGTTCCATACGAGGCGTCCGGCATACCGCCGATGAGCATGGTGCAGATGGAGAAGATCTTCTCGGCGTCCGTGTTGGCGCACATGTTGCCAAAGCCGACGCTGGTCAGGCTGCTGAGGGTGAAGTAGAGGGCGGCGATGTACGAGCTGCGCACCGACGGGCTGCCGACCGTGTTGTTGACGTAGGGCATCTCCAGGCGTTTGCCCAGCTCATGGAGCCATCCTTGGGGAAGAGACAGGAGAACAACAGGGTGACAAGAACTAAATCATCCAGACTAGAAATAAATTGTATTCTTATGTTTATCTTACCTAAAAATAAATATATTTATTAATTTAGAAAAAAAAAACTAAATACATTTTTACTATATTTTGCTAAAAACATCAAAATTAATTGTATTTTTATTTGTATTTTTTCTAACTCCTTATTACATCCAGCCATAGAATTATACATTAAAATAAACATATTTAAAATAATTAATTTTAAATGATCATAATAATTCATTTAAAATGACCATATTTAATTATCAAAATAATTGCTTGTTTATCAAAAACTTTAGCATTTTATTCATTACATTTTGAAGCTCTCAGAAGCCAAGTTATGTTATATTCCTTAAGATTTATTTATGCAAGTTTGAAGTATCGATTATCGAAACACTGTTTTGTTTGCAAATTTCCAGGATATATATATATATATATATATATATATATATGAAATACTTGACTTAGTGAATTCTAGCCGTAAATATACTCCTCCCTTCTCAACCACGCTCCCACGCCCCCCACCCCCCACCCCTCCACCTCCCGAAATCGGAGGTCTCAAGGTTGGCAAGTATGGTAAACTCACCATGAAAGCGCTAAAACATACCGGTGTAGTGAGTTTACATTATTCACCCAAGTAACTTTAGTTATTAGAGAGTTCTGGTCGGACGGTTTTTCACGGGACACATTTCCAGCGTTGTTGTTGCACCGGTGAGCCACGGATGAGGAGATGCTGCTCTGTTATTGATTTAAATATAGTCTGAATGTCATTAAAACAGTTAGTTTCATATTTTGATACTGCTTCCATACCCGTCCTTGCACGCTACACCGCTACAACAAAGATGACGGGGAGAAGACGCTGCCGGAGGTGAGCCACGTAAATAAGACCGCCCACAAAACGGCGCATCCTGAAGCGACTGTCAGAAGGCGACTTGAAGATGATCTGTAAAACATAATCTATGCAACATTTTGACCAAAGAACCACCATTACATGTTATGTAGACCACAAGGAAGTGTTTTCCATTTTAAAAAAAATCATAATAATATGACTCCTTTAATGCACCTTATAATCCAGTGTGCTTTTCGTATGAAAATAGACCTGACTAGACCCGCTCATCAGTAGTGCGCCCTATGGTCCGGAAAATATGGTACACTCAGCACCCCATCTTGACAGAAATAAACATAAATGTAAAAAATGTTTGTGAATGTATTAAAAAAGAAAAACTGAAATATCACATGGTCATAAGCAGTGTTGGGTTAGTTACTGAAAACCAGTAACTAGTTACAATTACTAGTTACTTTATTTCAAAAGTAACTCAGTTACTAACTCAGTTACTTACACCAAAAAGTAATGCGTTACTGTGAAAAGTAACTATTTAGTTACTTCTTTCCCCCCCCCCTTTTTTTTGGCTCCCATTAATGCCCTTTTAGCCTTCATTTCAGTACTGTTATTGCACTGGAGAATAATACAATGTGTTGATCAACTTGACATGCATTTGCATCACTGAACTCAGAAAAGCAATGTGGTCTACATACAACACACAAACAATGTGGTCTACATACAACACACAAAGACAAAGATATGTTTCAAAGGGCCAATTTATTTCAGGCCAGAAAAAATTGACTAAACTATTTTAAATAGCTGCAACATAATGGCACTTTAACTTTAACTCTAAGTAGATAGGATCTTTGATCCAAGACACAACTTACATTCAACTAAAATGTTATTTTCTTTAAGCTCGACAAAAGAAAAGTATTGAGAATGTCTCCATGTTAAAAAACTCGACTTCTGGCTTCGCCATGATGTCTCGTTAGTTGTTATGAGAGTAGCGTATGTGTGTGTGTGTGTGGCCCTTTAAGATATGACAGCATGAGAGGTGAGTGACGTCAGTGAGTGAGTGGGCGAGAGAGGTGAGGGAGCGGCGACAGTGAGTGCGTGTAGGTGCTCTAGCTTGGTGGATGGCTGCAGGGGCGCCGCTAGGGATTTTGGGCCCCATGAAAAGAATCTTTACAGGGCCCCCAACACAGCGGCAACATTTTTTGATGCTATTTTACATACAATTATGCATTTTAATGGTATTCTGAATACAATGGAATTAATTTTGAGTCATTTATTTGCTGCACCACTGATTCTTGAGACTGTAGTAAAATGTATTATATGTTGTATTATATTATTATTATTATTATTTCAACACACACAGCTGCTCACCTCCTTCCTCATGTGGGGGCAATGGGGCTGATTCAGGGGCAGGGGGACTTGGGGGCTGACAGACAGCTGCTGCTGCTGCTGGTGTACTTGACTCTGTTCAGAATGAGGCATCATTTTGACAGAGGGGAGATCAACTATTATTGAATAAGAACAGCTTGATAAATGTTTGACTGGATTGATTATTTAACTAATATAGCAGTGAAATGTAAAAATCCAGAGTTTTCTTGAGCTAACATGGTGAGAAAAGTGAGCTAGCTTATTACCACAGACAGGGACAAAGTTAATATGCATAACTTTCCACCACAACTAACAAACCCACCTTTTTTTTGGAAATATTGGGTGACATATTGTCGACCCTTCAACTCCTTCTCCTCTCTTATTTTATTTTCCTTTTTTTTTTGGCTGCCTGATTTTTGAGGCATACTGCTGTCTCCTCCGCTTTGCCCGCTGTGGCGCTGTCTGTCTGTGACACATCGCCGGTGCTCTACCTGCAGCTGATCCAGTCGGACTGAACCATTTTACGTAAATAGAGGGGGGAAGGGAGGGCCTTGCAGGTGTTGATGCTTCCAAAACAAATAAAAGGTATTGTTACCAGGACATGGAAAATAAAACATGTGTGATTATATGTTAGTTAATAACTTATTTTCATTATTTTTTCTGTATTATAATTTCATCATCATTAGGGGCCTCTCTGGGCCCCCCTCCATCATGGGCCCCTAGAATCCGTCTCCTTTACCCCCCCTTTTCGGCGCCCCTGGATGGCTGCGTGCAATAAAGTCACAAAGTTGCAACAAACCGCCGGGCTCGTCATTCACCCTCAGCTGTAAAGACCCTCTTCCGGGTAAAGTGAAGGTTGTTAGACCCGAAGTACGGCTCTGGAGGAGCGTCTCCCCTGCGGGGAGGCGTGCTTTCTGTGGGTGGGGGAAAGCACGCCTCTTCTTTTCCACCTGAGCGCTCCAATAAAACACACTCAGATCTTCAGTTTCTAGCCGATACTACATAAAAATAACGTAAAATAACGCAGTAACGCATCATGCAGTAACGGTAACTGAGTTACTGTATATAAAAAAATAACGCGTTAGATTACTAGTTACCGCCGAAACTAACGGCGTTACAGTAACGTGTTACTTAGTAACGCGTTAGTCCCAACACTGGTCATAAGTATCCAGACCCTTTGCTCAGTATTGATTGGAAGCACCCTAGTACAGCCATGAGTCTTCTTGGGAATGATGCAACAGGTTGTTCCACACCTAGATTTGCAGATCCTTTCCAGTTCTGTCAGGTTGGATGGTGAATGTTGGCGGACAGCCATTTTCAGGTCTCTCCAAAGATGCTCAATTGTGTTTAGGTCAGGGCTCTGACTGGGCCAGTCAAGAGTGGTCACAGAGTTGTTCCGAAGCCACTCCTTTGTGTATTTTAGTTGTGTGTTTGTCTTGTTGGAAGGTGAACCTTTGGCCCAGTCTGAGGTCCTGAGCACTCTGAAAAGAGGTTTACTTCTAGGATATCTCTGAACTTGGCCACATTTATCTTTTCTTCAATTGCGACCAGTCGTCCTGTCCCTGCAGCTGAAAAACACCCCCATATCATGATGCTTCCACCACAATGTTTCACTGCTGAGATTGTATTAGGCATGTAATGACCAGTACATGGTTTTCTCCACACATACCACTTAGAATTAATGTTAACAAGTACAATCTTAATCTCGTCAGACCAGAGAATCTTATTTCTCCTAGTCAGGGAGTCCTTTGTGTGTTTTTTGTGATAGCTGACTTTGTGGATCTTTCTCCCATCTTCCTACTGCATCTCTGGAGCTCGGCCAAAGTGACCTTTGGGTTCTTCTTTACCTCTCTCACCAAAGCTCTTCTCCGAAGATTGCTCAGTTAGTTAAAGTTAAGTTAAGTTAAAGTTAAAGTACCAATGATTGTCACACACGCACTAGGTGTGGTGAAATTTGTCCTCTGCATTTGACCCATCTCCTTGTTCACCCCCTGGGAGATGAGGGGAGCAGTGAGCACACCGGTGGACACACCCGGTAATCATTTTGGTGATTTAACCCCCAATCCCAACCCTTGATGCGAAGTGCCAAGCAGGGAGGTAATGGGGTCCCATTTTTATAGTCTTTGGTATTAACTCACAACCTACCGCTCTCAAGGCGGACACTCTAACCACTAGGCCACTGAGTAGGCTGGATAACCAGGTCAAGGAAAAGTTGTGGTCTTCCCAAACTTCTTCCAATTAAGGAGTTTGGAGACCACTGTGCTCTTACGGACCTTGAGTGCTCGGCCAGATCTGAGCCTTGCCACAATTCTGTCTCTGAACTTGTTGGGCAGTTCCTTCGACCTCATGATTCTCATTTACTCTGACATGCCCTGTGAACTGTAAGGTCTTATATCGACAGGTGCGTGCCTTTCCTAATCAAGTCCAATCAGTTTAAATAAACACAGCTGGTCTCCAGTGAAGGAACAGAACCATCTCAAGGAGGGTCAGAAGAAATGGTCAGCATGTGAGTTAAATATGAGTCGATCAGCAAAGGAGCTGAATACTTATGATCATGTGATATTTCAGTTTTTCTTTTTAAAATACATTTGCAAATGTTTCTACATATCTGTTTTTTTCTGTCGAGATGGGGTGCTGAGTGTGCATACATACATCGATTTGTTTTTAAAGGAGTCTGAATACTTTCACTGTATAGGAAGTTTGCATCCGTTTTTCTTCTTCACGGCTTAATTCACACGATGGTCAAGCAGCTTGAGTGTCGCATTAAAACAAGCGAGAGTGAGTGTAGAGTTTGAGCAGAAAATGCCGTATTGCTGTTCTGTTTTGGGGTGTTACAGTTGTTCAAAAAGAGAGATAGGAAAAACTCTCAGAGTCCCGAAAGAAAGTGGTTCGTAAAGGTAATAAAGTCAGGGAAAAACGAAAGTACGTAGAAGGAAATGGCTCTTAAATATATCACTTTCATCATCTTGTGGAGTACAATCGGAAAAGCTTGTGTCTGCAGCGATCACTTTGGAAAATGTTTGTTTGAACATTTGATTTGTTTGAGAAACTTTCTGTGATCCAATCAAATTGTATTCTGTACTATATTAGTAGTGTTTGATAGCCGAATTAAACGTAAATAGAGGACAAAAGATCGCATTAGGTTGTGTTCTATTGTAGTTGGTATCCCTAAATATAACTACGAAGACCTGGTTGTGCAAATAAACTCACATCATGTTTAGTCCTAGTAATAAATATTGTGATTGTGGTCCAATCCACCTTATTTTTGTTGTCGATTTTCATAACAGAAGCTAAACGCTTACTTGGAAAGCCAAGTGCTTAATTCGACACAGATGACCACATTATAGCGTATTTGGTGATATGTGTTAGTATCAACAAAATATCCTTAATAATATAAAAAAACTTAATTAATAAATCTCTCATAGACTCAACAGCATATACTGCATCTTGATATGTATCGCAAACTGTATATAACATGGACATATACAGTTGAATAATGAGACAAAACATGAACTTCACAGAATAAAAACAACTGCAGACATGAATTGTATATGTTACTAATATTTGTAGCAGGACATCAACTGCAAATAAACGTATAATTTTTCACATTAGCGTCACGATCACAACAGCACGGCACTTGTTATGTCAATCAAATATGTTACTTTGCGATGCACGGATATGTCCAATTTTGTCTTTCACAGATTAATGTTAAATTTGTGGACCCCTCAGATGTAAAGACATGATGTGCCTCCAATCTTTTCTTCTCTAAATACCATAAGTGTTAAGTGAAGTGATTTTGCAGTAAGAAGATAAGTGGGTTAAATCTTTAAAAATATATATTTTTCTTAATCGTGTAAAAATCCACACCATCCCATTTTAAATATTGTTTCGTGATCGCTTTCGTATTTGCCTCTAAACCTTTCAAAATAAGCTTAAAACTGCACGGGTTCCGGTAAATAAACAGGAGCCTAATGGAGCTTAGACCATCCCCTGAAACCTACAAGTGCCCGAATGTGCCTCTAGGTCTAGTGATTACAACCCACCTATACAGCCTATACATATACAGTATGTGTACTTATATACACATATTATGTTAATGTACTATATACATATTCTGCGATGAGGTGGCGACTTGTCCAGGGTGTACCCCGCCTTCCGCCCGATTGTAGCTGAGATAGGCTCCAGCGCCCCCCGCGACCCCAAAGGGAATAAGCGGTAGAAAATGGATAGATGGATATATACATATTTGAAGCATTATTTAAATGTATGTATGTATTTACAAAAGTATGTGTATGTGTGTATATATATATATATATACACTGTCTAACGGATAAACTCGGCTATATATATGCATATATATATATATATATATATATATATATATATATATATATATATATATATATATATATATATATATATATGTGTGTGTGTATATGTATGTATATATACTGTATATAATGTGTATGTGTTTATATATATATGTATATATATATATATATATATATATATATATATATATACATATATACATATATATATATATATATATATATATATATATATATATATATATATATATATATATATATATATATATATATATATGTATATATATATATATATATATATATATATATATATATATATATATATATATGTATATATATATATATATATATATATATATATATATATATATATATATATATATATATATATATATATATATATATATATACATATATATATATATATATATATATATATATATATATATATATATATATATATATATATATATATATATATATATATATAGTTCTGAAATACTTATATTTATATGGATATTAAATATTTGTGTACTGTAATCAAATAAGCATCTAAATAAATTTGGTATCCCAATCATTACACTAACTTTAGTTTTTTTTTAAAATTTATTAGTTATTACAATTGTGTGCTGCTTTAGAGCGATCTGTGATCACATTTACACAGCTGTTTTTACACTTAATCTGCGATCGCCATGCTTTAAGTTTGCATATCAAATTGATACCAAATTGAAAAGGGAAGTTGGCCAAACATGTGAGAACACAGTACAAACTGCAGCAAAGCCACATGTTCGAGTGTCATCGCAAATAAGCTGTTATACGGACGCTTCTATGCCACACAGTTGAGCGCTGATTGTGACGTAACAACAATATTTTGTACAAAAATATTACTTTAGTTTGTATTGATGAAAGCAAGCTATAACAGACTGAATGACACATACATTTAACTACTTAAAAATGTATCAATCCCACCCACCATTCGACCCTGACGACAATGCAATATTAACTATTAACGATAAAACAATGAATATTAAGAGTCTGTTGACCGTTGGACTCCAACCCTGTTTACTTCCCTGAAAACTTCCTTAAGGTTTTGTAATCAATTACAAATATCAAGGAGCTTATATTGTGCCAAACAAGGTAAAGTGTGTCGAGAGTGTTCATGCACTGTAATAGATTAATAATATACAGTATATGGAATTTCAAATTATATTTACTAGAGATGTCCGATTTTATCGGCCGATAAATGCTTTAAAATGTAATATCGGAAATTATCGGTATCGGTTTCAAAAAGTAAAATTCATGACTTTTTAAAACGCCGCTGTACGGAGAAGTACAGAGCAGTTGCGTCTCCCAGTCATACTTGCCAACCCTCCCGATTTTCCCGGGAGACTCCCGAATTTCAGTGCCCCTCCCGAAAATCTCCCGGGGCAACCATTCTCCCGAATTTCTCCCGATTTCCACCCGGACAACAATATTGGGGGCGTGCCTTAAAGGCACTGCCTTTGCGTGCCGGCCCAATCACATAATATCTACGGCTTTTCACACACACAAGCGAATGCAAGGCATACTTGGTCAACAGCCATACAGGTCACACTGAGGGTTGTGTATAAAGAACTTTAACACTGTTACAAATATGCGCCACACTGTGACCCCACACCAAACAAGCATGACAAACACATTCCGGGAGAACATCCGCACCGTAACACAACATAAACGCATCAGAAAAAATACCCAGAACCCCTTGCAGCACTAACTCTTCCGGGACGCTACAATATACACCCCCCCCCCCCCCCCGCTGCCCCCTAACCCCTCCACACACACACACACACACACCTCAACCTCCTCCCAAATTCCAAGCTGCTGTTTTGAGGCATGTTAAAAAAATTAATGCACTTTGTGACTTCAATAATAAATATGGCAGTGCCATGTTGGCATTTTTTTCCATAACTTGAGTTGATTTATTTTGGAAAACCTTGTTACATTGTTTAATGCATCCAGCGGGGCAGCACAACAAAATTAGGCATAATAATGTGTTAATTCCACCACTGTATATATCGGTATCGGTTGATATCGGAATCGGTAATTAAGAGTCGGACAATATCGGAATATGGGATATCGGCTAAAAAGCCATTATCGGACATCTCTAGTATAAATTGATGATATGCTCAAACCACTTCCAATTGAAATCTGTGGTCATTGACCATCCATTCTTTCTTCATCTGATAGAGGGCGGCAACGTCATTCCAATTCACGCCACAGGTGACAACATTTTGGCAAAAGTACGCTACGGGCATATCTTTTTGTTAAACTTGTGATGTTTCGCGGGACGCACTAATGCTGAGTTTGGCCCAGGAGCCGTAGTTTGGATGCTCCTGTGCTAACTCATGTAGGTGGAAGTTAAAATCAACCAACATGTACTTATTAAGTTAGCACTCGTTTGTATTGGTGTCTTTATTCCAGTTGCTAGACATACAGTACATCAAACTTTCAGACAGTTCCCAAAATAACAGGAAGTGTAAATATGTGACAGAAGAGAATAAAGCCAAGTTCCAATATTTGATCTACGGTGTCCCAGCTTCTTGGATCAGAGTGTCTGTGTGGATGAGGTGTCCTGGCAACAACATCTTACAGTCCTCACGCTCCACAACAACGTTGCTCTTTCTAAAACGTACATAAATGTACTGGCCATTAAAACATAATGGTCCCAAATTAAAAACGGTTGCCTACCTGCGAATAAATAAATGAACAGTTGTATAAGTCTAATATTGCATAACAGGTGATTGTGAGACAAGGTGCGTAGATATGTGTGAATGCTCGTGAGTGATGTGATTTTTTGTATTTGTTGCGGTTTTGTTCTCTGGGTTGTTGCGTCTGACCCGTCTTGCCTCTCAGGGAATAAAAGTCACTGGTCAATCCCAAATTCTTTAGATGACATATATGCTGAGTAAGAAGGACCATCAAGACAGAATAGGAATATTATCAAGTTTTACTAAAGCTTTAGGAGACCAGTCCAATTGTCCTTTCCTATCGACATCTCAAAATGGTCTCTCATTCAAACGGGAAGAGACAACTTATTAAATACAAAAACAGCCACCCTGCCCAGAAAGGAATACAGCCTCATTGTTCTAACACAGATAAGATAAGAAGGGAGTACTCCAACTCCCACATTGCAAGCCTTCAAGGTAAGGCACACAGTTTACTTGCGGACATAAGATACAAGCAAAAAGAGTACACATGGGAAAATATTAGCTGCTTTAAACATGACTACGAATAAAGAAATAACTCTTAAAAATATATGCATTCTCCACAAGGTATATGTCGTTTTATAAACCAACATTCTATTTTTTTTGTAGTAGTTGTGCCATTTGTTTTCTCCCATGTTTATTGTGTGTCAGGTGGAATCAAACTAAGGATTACAGATATAAATTACCTTTGTGTATATCTATATATAAACATATGCATACATGGATATACATATACATATACACTATATTGCCAAAAGTATTTGGCCACTCATCCAAATGATCAGAATCAGGTGTCCTAATCACTTGGCCCGGCCACATGTGTATAAAATCAAGCACTTAGGCATGGAGACTGTTTCTACAAACATTTGTGAGCTCTCAGGAGCTCAGTGATTTCCTGCGTGGAACTGTCACAGGATGCCACCTGTGCAACAAATCCAGTCGTGAAATGTCCTCGCTCCTAAATAGTCCAAAGTCAACTGTCGGCTTTATCATAAGAAAATGGAAGAGTTTGGGAACAACAGCAACTCAGCCATGAAGTGGTAGGCCACGTAAACTGACAGAGAGGGGTCAGCGGATGCTGAAAGAGCATAGTGCAAAGAGGTCGCTGACTTTCTGCACAGTCAGTTGCTACAGAACTCCAAACTTCATGTGACCTTCCAATTAGCCCACGTACAGTACGCAGAGAGCTTCATGAAATGGGTTTCCATGGCCGAGCAGCTGCATCTAAGCCATACATCACCGACATGACTGTGCACCAGGTGCAAGTCCTGTCCGGAGTCGTCCGTTTGCATCCCGGGAAAAAGAACCGCGCAGTAAGCCGCAACCACACCGTGACACCAGAAGCTTGCCAGAAGCTTGTGGATGGCTACCAAAAGTGCCTTATTGCAGTGAAACTTGCCAAGGGACATGTAAGCAAATATTAACATTGCTGTATGTATACTTTTGACCCAGCAGATTTGCTCACATTTTCAGTAGACCCGTAATAAATTCATAAAAGAACCAAACTTCATGAATGTTTTTTGTGACCAACAAGTATGTGCTCCAATCACTCCATCACAAAAAAATAAGAGTTGTAGAAATGATTGGAAACTCAAGACAGCCATGACATTATGTTCTTTACAACTTTTGACCATGACTGTATGTTGTGTATTTAAAGGACTACTGAAATGAGATTTTCTTATTTAAACGGGGATAGCAGATCCATTCTATGTGTCATACTTGATCAATTCGCGATATTGCCATATTTTTGCTGAAAGGATTTAGTAGAGAACATCGACGATAGAGTCAGCAACTTTTGGTTGCTGATAAAATAGCCTTGTCTGTACCGGAAGTAGCGTGACGTCACAGGTTGTGGAGCTCCCCACATCTGCACATTGTTTACAATCATGGCCACCAGCAGCGAGAGCGATTCGGACCGAGAAAGCGACGATTACCCCATTAATTTGAGCGAGGATGAAAGATTTGTGGATGAGGAAAGTGAGAGTGAAGGATTAGAGGGCAGTGGAAGCGATTCAGATAGGGAAGATGCTGTGAGAGGCGGGTGGGACCTGATATTCAGCTGGGAATGACTAAAACAGTAAATAAACACAAGACATATTAGCCACAACCAGTGTTGGGACTGTAACGCCGTTAGTTTCGGTGGTAACTAGTAATCTAACGCGTTATTTTTTATATTCAGTAACTCAGTTACCGTTACTACATGATGCGTTACTGCGTTATTTTACGTTATTTTTTATGTAGTATCGGCGAGAAACAGAAGATCTGAGTGTGTTTTATTGCAGCGCTGCGGACCGCGGTGGAAAAGAAGAGGGGCTTTGTGTGGGTGGGGGCGGGGGGGCTCCCATACCGTAGTCGAGGGGCGCAGGGGAGACGTTCTATACTAACAACCTTCACTTTACCCGGAAGAGGGTCTTTACAGCTGAGGGTGAATGACGAGGCCGGCGGTTTGTTGCAACTTTGTGACTTTATTGGACGCAGCCATCCACCAAGCTAGAGCACCTGCACGCACTCACTGTCGCCGCTCCCTCACCTCTCTCGCCCACTCACTCACTGACGTCACTCACCTCACATGCTGTCATATTTTAAAGGGCCACACACACACACACATACGCTACTCTCATAACAACTAACATGACATCATGGTGAAGCCAGAAGTCGAGTGTCTTAACATTCTCACTACTTTTCTTTTGTCGAGCACAAAGAAAATAACATTTTAGTTCAATGTAAGTCGTGTCTTGGATCAAAGATAATATCTACTTAAAGTTAAAGTTAAAGTGCCATTATGTTGCAGCTATTTAAAATAGTTTTGTCATTTTTTTCTGGCCTGAAATAAATTGGCCCTTTGAAACATATCTTTGTCTTTGTGTGTTGTATGTAGACCACATTGTTTGTGTGTTGTATGTAGACCACATTGTTTGTGTGTTGTATGTAGACCACATTGTTTGTGTGTTGTATGTAGACCACATTGTTTGTGTGTTGTATGTAGACCACATTGTTTGTGTGTTGTATGTAGAGCACATTGTTTGTGTGTTGTATGTAGACCACATTGTTTGTGTGTTGTATGTAGAGCACATTGTTTGTGTGTTGTATGTAGAGCACATTGTTTGTGTGTTGTATGTAGAGCACATTGTTTGTGTGTTGTATGTAGACAACATTGTTTGTGTGTTGTATGTAGACCACATTGTTTGTGTGTTGTATGTAGACCACATTGTTTGTGTGTTGTATGTAGAGCACATTGTTTGTGTGTTGTATGTAGACCACATTGTTTGTGTGTTGTATGTAGAGCACATTGTTTTTGTGTTGTATGTAGACCACATTGTTTGTGTGTTGTATGTAGAGCACATTGTTTGTGTGTTGTATGTAGAGCACATTGTTTGTGTGTTGTATGTAGACCACATTGTTTGTGTGTTGTATGTAGAGCACATTGTTTGTGTGTTGTATGTAGAGCACATTGTTTGTGTGTTGTATGTAGAGCACATTGTTTGTGTGTTGTATGTAGACCACATTGGGTGTTGTATGTAGACCACATTGTTTGTGTGTTGTATGTAGACCACATTGTGTGTTGTATGTAGACCACATTGTTTGTGTGTTGTATGTAGACCACATTGTTTGTGTGTTGTATGTAGAGCACATTGTTTGTGTGTTGTATGTAGAGCACATTGTTTGTGTGTTGTATGTAGACCACATTGTTTGTGTGTTGTATGTAGACCATATTGTTTGTGTGTTGTATGTAGAGCACATTGTTTGTGTGTTGTATGTAGACCACATTGTTTGTGTGTTGTATGTAGACCACATTGTGTGTTGTATGTAGACCACATTGTTTGTGTGTTGTATGTAGACCACATTGTTTGTGTGTTGTATGTAGACCACATTGTTTGTGTGTTGTATGTAGAGCACATTGTTTGTGTGTTGTATGTAGAGCACATTGTTTGTGTGTTGTATGTAGAGCACATTGTTTGTGTGTTGTATGTAGAGCACATTGTTTGTGTGTTGTATGTAGAGCACATTGTTTGTGTGTTGTATGTAGAGCACATTGTTTGTGTGTTGTATGTAGAGCACATTGTTTGTGTGTTGTATGTAGAGCACATTGTTTGTGTGTTGTATGTAGACCACATTGGGTGTTGTATGTAGACCACATTGTTTGTGTGTTGTATGTAGACCACATTGTGTGTTGTATGTAGACCACATTGTTTGTGTGTTGTATGTAGAGCACATTGTTTGTGTGTTGTATGTAGAGCACATTGTTTGTGTGTTGTATGTAGACCACATTGTTTGTGTGTTGTATGTAGACCACATTGTTTGTGTGTTGTATGTAGACCACATTGTTTGTGTGTTGTATGCAGAGCACATTGTTTGTGTGTTGTATGTAGACCACATTGTTTGTGTGTTGTATGTAAACCACATTGTTTGTGAGTTGTATGTTGACCACATTGTTTGTGTGTTGTATGTAGACCACATTGTTTGTGTGTTGTATGTAGAGCACATTGCTTGTGTGTTGTATGTAGACCACATTGTTTGTGTGTTGTATGTAGACCACATTGTTTGTGTGTTGTATGCAGAGCACATTGTTTGTGTGTTGTATGTAGACCACATTGTTTGTGTGTTGTATGTAAACCACATTGTTTGTGAGTTGTATGTTGACCACATTGTTTGTGTGTTGTATGTAGAGCACATTGTTTGTGTGTTGTATGTAGACCACATTGCTTTCTGAGTTCTGTAATGCAAATGCATGTCAAGTTGATCAACACATTGTATTATTCTCCAGTGCAATAACAGTACTGAAATGAAGGCTAAAAGGGGAAAAAAAAAGAAGTAACTAAATAGTTACTTTTCACAGTAACGCATTACTTTTTGATGTAAGTAACTGAGTTAGTAACTGAGTTACTTTTGAAATAAAGTAACTAGTAACTGTAACTAGTTACTGGTTTTCAGTAACTACCCCAACACTGGCCACAACACAACCAGGTTTATATTTAATATGCCACAAATTAATCCCGCATAACAAACACCTCCCCCCTCCCCTCCATATAACCCGCCAATACAAATCAAACACCCGCACAACACACTCAATCCCACAGCCCAAAGTATCGTTCACCTCCGCAATGTTCATACAGCACATATATTTCCCCAAGTCACGTACGTGACATGCACATAGCGACACGCACGTACGGGCAAGTGATCAAATGTTTGGAAGCCGCAGCTGCGTACTCACGGTAGCGCGTATCCAACTCAAAGTCCTCCTGGTAAGAGTCTCTGTTGTCCCAGTTCTCTACGTGTTTGTGTTGCTGCAGCCGGTCGCTAATACACCGCTTCCCACCTACAGCTATTTTCTTTGCTGTCTTCATTGTTATTAAACAAATTGCAAAAGATTCACCAACACAGATGTCCAGAATACTGTGGAATTTTGCGATGAAAACAGACAACTTAATAGCTGGCCACAACGGTGTCCCAAAATGTCCGCTACAATCCGTGACGTCACGCGCAAACGTCATCATACCGAGACGTTTTCAGCAGAATATTTTGCGGGAAATTTAAAATGTCACTTTACTAATCTAACCCGGCCGTATTGGCATGTGTTGCAATGTTAAGATTTCATCATTGATATATAAACTATCAGACTGCGTGGTGGGTAGTAGTGGCTTTCAGTAGGCCTTTAACATTGCTGTATGTATACTTTTGACCCAGCAGATTCGGTCACATTTTCAGTAGACCCATAATAAATTCATAAACGAACCAAACTTCATGAATGTTTTTTGTGACCAACAAGTATGTGCTCCAATCACTCTATCACAAAAAAATAAGAGTTGTAGAAAGTATTGGAAACTCAAGACAGCCATGACATTATGTTCTTTACAAGTGTATGTAAACTTTTGACCATGACTGTATGTTGTGTATTTAAGAAATCCATAATAGCCAGTATAATCAAATTGCATGAAGGGATAAGAGTAATAAGTTACGTTACCGAAATATATACAGACAGACTAAATGGGTTCTATTATATTCTGTCTGTGAGGATCCTGTACAACTATTATGTGGGCTAAAATAAAAGGATAATTCCCCTCAGTGGTTTGAGTTGTTGTCTATTAACTGCGTGATGACAATTGGATAAGAGCAGAGAGATTTGGATTTAAAGACAAAAACGCAGCAAGCCCATAAAAGGTTCAGTGAGCACTCAAGAAATTAGAGGAAACGCAGCTCCAGCACAAGACGCCTCAGGCGAGGAACCTTAGAAATAAGCAATCGAAAAGAAAGCGGGAGTAGGAGGCGGTACACCATCCTATTCCTTTATTCGCAGAGGTGATGGAGCTTGTTATGCTGTTGATGGCACAAGATTTTGTACCAACTCCACTGCCTTCCGGCTCCAGTAGGTGTTTTAGTGGAATGGAGTTGAATTATCCATTTAGTACTTGAGGGGCAGTTCACGACCTCTTCCTCCTCCACTCCCCCGCTCTTCCATCAGCCTCCCACCATTGCAGCCGCGGTCAAGGTTAGCTCTGCCAATTCTGCACTGCAGAACAAACCGAGCAAAAAATGTGTCAGACGGGTTTCGGTTGAAATATACTCTGGGACTACAGTTGGTTTCAGGGCAAGAATACTGTATGTAATTCAATGAAATTATGATTTTTGTGTCACTGCACTGCCTAATATAGTGTTTTGACTAGAATAAAACATTTGAGGGGGAAAAAAAAACAGAACACTGAATAACTAAAAATAGAACGCCTGCAACCAACCAGCCCATTAATAACAGATTTACTTATTAGACTGAAGCGACGCCAACAATTTGCTTGTTCACAGCACTATGAAATGTTGAATCCATTTGAGAAGCAGCTACTATTTGTAACCTTTTTTTAATGTATTTTCTTCTTTGAAAGTCATCTGATCATAAACAACTGGATTTTTATATGGACTAAATAGGACTGTTTTCACTGCTGGACTCTGGAAAGAGGTACTGTAGGAGAACCTCCAGGTTCTGTAACAGCTTCTTCCCTCAGGCCATAAGACTCTTGAACGCATCATAATAATCCCCTCAATCCCCCTAAAAAAACAGATTAACTCGCTGGACTATAAAGACAATATAACATACATCCGTAAACGCGGATGCTGTTGCGTCTGACCAGTCTTCCTCTCAGGGAATTAAAGTCACCTGGTCAATCCCAAATTCTTTCAGATGACATATATGCAGATTAAGAAGGACCATCAAGACAGAATAGGAATATTATCAAGTTTTACTAAAGCTTTAGGAGACCAGTCCTACAGTCCGCTAATACCAGCGTCTAGAAGAGGTCTGAAAATCAAACGGGAAGAGACACCTTATTGAATACGAAAACAGCCCCCACCCTGCCCAGAAAGGAATACAGCCTCATTGATCCAATATTGATAAGGTGAAAAGGGAGTGTGCTATACTCCCACATTCCAACCCCTTCAAGGTAAAGCACAGAGTTTACTTGCGGACATAAGATACAAGCAAAAAGAGTTCACATGGGAAAATATTAGCTGCTTTAACCATGACTGTGAATAAAGAAAGAACTCTTAAAAATATATGCATTCTCCACAATGCTTATGCAAAAGTGCTATATATTTATCTGTACAGTAATGTATTTATTTATATCTGCACCTTATTTCTCTTTTATCCTGCACTACAACGAGCTAATGCAACAAAATGTCGTTTTTATCTGTACTGTAAAGTTCAAATTTTAATGACTAAGTCTATACATTATTTTTTTAATATGAGAAACAATTATTTTTACTTCACAAAAAAGGAAAAATCTTCAATAAAGTGAGAAAATATTATCACTGAAATCAATAAATTCATTAATATATATATATATATATATATATATATATATATATATATATATATATATATATATATATATATATATATATATATATATATATATATATATATATATAAATCTGTAGTCAGGAATGTATTTTTGCCATTAAGTTGAATGTGTTAGTCTTGTTTTTTGTTGAGTCCTACAAAGTGTTTATGCTGTAAATTTCGTACTTCTTACGCATCAGCTGGTTGGTATTTACCTGCATTTTGGTTATAGTTTTCATTGACAAAATTGCTCTGTAAGTAAGTTAGTATAATAATGCAATATGTACATACAGCTAGCCTAAATAGCATGTTAGCATTGATTAGATTGCAGTCATGCAGTGACCAAATATGCCTGATTAACACTCCAACATGTCAATAACATCAACAAAGCTCACCTAAGTGCATTCGCGCACAGCATGAAAGGTTTGGTGGACAAAATGAGACAAAGAAGGCATAGTATAAAACACATCTTTCTGTGGCAGCCTCGGAGAAAGTTGTACATGTAAACGAACTAAGTTGAGTTCAAGGACTACCGAAATTAGTAGGACAAAACAGCGCTCACCAAATACTCTCATCAGTGAAGCATGTTTAATATAAATAGTGGGATTTCTAACAATTAGGAATGTTATTGTCATGTTTGTACTCCTACAGAAACCATATTAAAAACATATTTATATTATTTCCCTCATTTTTTTCCATTTTCAAGCTCCAGGGAGCCACTAGGGCGGTGCTAAAGAGCCACGGGTTGACGACCCCCGGTTTAGTGTAACTACATCTTAATATTATTTTTGAAGGTCAAAAATGGTCATGTCTACTTGGTCCTCCATTCAATGTCAGTGTTGATTGTATAGAGAAAAGACCCTCAAAGGCAGACTAATTCCAGTTTGTGTGGTCATTATCGTATTATCCTCTCACTACTTAATACGTAATTTTAATTAATCTTCTCGAATTCTATCACATTCCAAATCGTATAAACTTTATTTGACCAAGACAAGTGATAGTCTTTTATAGAGGACTAAGGCTGTATATGTTTTGTAACGGTGACAAACTGACAAGTGCTTCAATGTTCTGCCTCCTTTTTCTGCTTGTTCCAAATATGTCATCCTTTTAGTCAGCGCTGTCACTCGCTCCACTAATAAGTCTTTTATGGAATTCTGTTGTTTTTTTTCGGGTACTGAGGCCTGGTGATACCGCTGTAAAATATTTAAAAGGAAATTACATCTTTTTGAAAAGACTGAGATAAACAATGCCCTGGTATAAAAACTTTTTTGGTGAGTTTATCATTTCCAACATGTGATCATCACTGCTGCACTTAAGGTGAACCAGCTCACAAGACAAACTTTTATGAAACTTTTTTAGTGAGCAGATTTCATTTACATAAACAGTAGGATGTTTTTAAGTTGTCTACTGACTCAGCAACTTTGAGAAGTTGGCAAAAATCTAAACAACAATAGCATACTTGACTAGAAGAGTTGAACTGAAATGCTGACATAATGTAGTATGAATGAAAGAATAGTTTGAATGTTGGAATGGTTTGAATGTTGAAGAGCTGACGCTGAACTGAAATGCTAACGGAACATAGGATGAATGTAGGAATGGTTTTAACGTTGAAATCGTTTAAACGCTGAAATGGTTTGAATGTCGGAATGGTTTGAATGTTGAAGAGTTTGAATTTCCAGGAAAACCGGAATTTGGTTTGGAACTTGGGGAAGTGTTAGTTTGAATGTCCAGGATGAGTGGAATGAGTTAATGTTGGAATGGTTTGGATAGGTTGAAAAATGTGGAAATTGTGTAACTTGGAAAAATGTCCCATTCATTTCATTGGGAACTTCCTGGAAATTTGAGGAAAAGCGGGATTTTTTGGAAAATGATTAGAAGCATGAATGTCCTAAAAAAAACTGAATTGGTTGGCGTTATAATTGTTTAAATTGGGCAATTCATGTAGAAGCAGTAAATGGTATTAGGGAATTTCAAGAAAATCTGGAATTTTTTTGAACTTGGAAAAAAGGAAGTTTGAATTTCCAGAATAGTGGAATGTGTTAAAGTGTGTGTGGAAGTTTGAAAAATGGGCAATTCCTTTTGAATGGGGAAAAATGCAAAAAAAAGAACGAATTATGGGAAATCCCAGAATTTTTTTTAGAATTGTTGTAGTAGAGCACACAATTCCTGAACAGGCTGACTATTTTGAAGTTGGAACAATTTGGATCAGATGAAAAATGTGGAAGTTTTCGAATTTTGAAGAATGTCCCAGTGAGTTCAATTGAAATTTCAGAAATAAATGGTAATTTCGGGAAAAGCGGGATTTTTTTTAAAAATGTTAAAAAACTTGAATGGTCAAAATGAGTTGAAATTGTTGGTGTTTACATTTTTCAAATCGGTGGAGAAATGTTGAAGTAGTAACATGTTGAATTGAGAAATGGTATTACGGAATTCCTGGAATTTCAGAAAAAATTGGACATTTCGGGAAAAAACGGGAATTTTTTGGAAAATGATTAGGAGCATGAATGTCCTAAATGAGCTGAATTGGTTGGTGTTATAATTGTTTAAATCGGGCAAGACATGTTGAAGTAGTAAATGGTATTAGGGAATTTCGGGAAAATCTGATTTTTTTTTAACTTGGAAAAAGGGTAGTTTGAATTTCCAGAATGGTGGAATGTGTTAAAGTTTGTTTGGAAGTTTGAAAAATGGGCAATTCCTTTTGAATAGGCAAAAATGCACACACAAAAAAAGAAGGAATTATGGGAAATCCGGGATTTTTTTTTAGAAATTTTGAAGTAGAGCAGACAATTCCTCAACAGGCTGAATATTTTGAAGTTGGAACAGTTTGAATCAGATTAAAAATGTGGACGTTGTGGAACTTTGAAGAATGTCCAATTTATTTCAATGGGAACTTCTTGGAAATTTGTGAATTTCTGGAAAATATGGAATTTTTTGGAAAATGATTAGGAGCATGAATGTCCTAAATGATTGGTTGGTGTTAGAATTGTTTAAATCGGGCAAGAAATGTTGAAGTAGTAAATGGTATTAGGGAATTTCGGGAAAATTCGGGAATTTTTTTTAAACTGGAAAAATGGTAGTTTGAATTTCCAGAATGGTGGAATGTGTGTTTAAGTGTGTGTGGAAGTTTGAAAAATGAGCAATTCCTTTTGAATGGGGAAAAATGCACAAAAAAAAAGAAGGAATTATGGGAAATCCGGGAATTTTTTTTAGAATTGTTGAAGTACAGCACACAATTCCTGAACAGGCTGACTATTTTGACGTTGGAACAGTTTGGATCAGAAGAAAAATGTGGAAGTTTTCGAATTTTGAAGAATGTCCCGATGAGTTCAATTGAAATTTCAGAAATAAATGGTAATTTCTGGAAAAGCGGGAATTGTTTTTTAAATGTTAAAAAACTTGAATGGTCAAAATGAGTTGAAATGGTTGGTGTTTATATTTTTCAAATCGGTGGAGAAATGTTGAAGTAGTAACATGTTGAATTGAGAAATGGTATTACGGAATTCCTGGAATTTCAGAAAAAAATTGACATTTCGGGAAAAAAACTGGAATTTTTTGGAAAATAATTAGGAGCATGAATGTCTTAAATGAGCTGAATTGGTTGGTGTTAGAATTGTTTAAATCGGGCAAGAAATGTTGAAGTAGTAAATGGTATTAGGGAATTTCGGGAAAATCTGATTTTTTTTTAACTTGGAAAAAGGGTAGTTTGAATTTCCAGAATGGTGGACTGTGTTAAAGTTTGTTTGGAAGTTTGAAAAATGGGCAATTCCTTTTGAATGGGCAAAAATGCACACACAAAAAAAGAAGGAATTATGGGAAATCCAGGAATTTTTTTTTAGAAATTTTGAAGTAGAGCACACAATTCCTCAACAGGCTGAATATTTTGAAGTTGGAACAGTTTGAATCAGATTAAAAATGTGGACGTTGTGGAACTTTGAAGAATGTCCAATTTATTTCAATGGGAACTTCTTGGAAATTTGGGAATTTCTGGAAAATCTGGCATTTTTTGGAAAATGATTAGGAGCATGAATGTCCTAAATGATTGGTTGGTGTTAGAATTGTTTAAATCGGGCAAGAAATGTTGAAGTAGTAAATGGTATTAGGGAATTTCGGGAAAATTTGGGAATTTTTTTTAAACTGGAAAAAGGGTAGTTTGAATTTCCAGAATGGTGGAATGTGTGTTTAAGTGTGTGTGGAAGTTTGAAAAATGGGCAATTCCTTTTGAATGGGGAAAAATGCACACAAAAAAAAAAAGAAGGAATTATGGGAAATCCGGGAATTTTTTTTAGAATTGTTGAAGTACAGCACACAATTCCTGAACAGGCTGAATATTTTGAAGTTGGCACAGCTTTAACCAGATGAAAAATGTGGAAGTTGTGGAACTTTGAAGAATGTCCCGGTGAGTTCAATGGAAATTTCAGAAATAAATGGTAATTTCAGGAAAAGCGGGAATTTCTTTTAAAATGTTAAAAAAAACTTGAATGGTCAAAATGAGTTGAAATGGTTGGTGTTTACATTTTTCAAATCGGTGGAGAAATGGTGAAGTAGTAACATGTTGAATTGAGAAATGGTACTATAGAATTCCTGGAATTTAAAAAAAAATTGGACATTTTGGGAAAAAACGGGAATTTTTTGGTAAATGATTAGGAGCATGGATGTCCTAAATGAGCTGAATTGGTTGGTGTTATAATTGTTTAAATCGGGCAAGAAATGTTGAAGTAGTACATGGTATTAGGGATTTTCAGGAAAATCTGAATTTTTTTTTAACTTGGAAAAAGGATAGTTTAAATTTCCAGAATGGTAGAATGTGTTAAAGTGTGTGTGGAAGTTTGAAAAATGGGCAATTCCTTTTGAATGAGGAAAAATGCAAAGAAAAAGAAGGAATTATGGGAAATCTGGGATTTTTTTTTAGAATTGTTGAAGTATAGCACACAATTCCTCAACAGGCTGAATATTTTGAAAATTGAACAGTTTGAATCAGATGAGAAATGTGTAAGTTGTGGAACTTTGAAGAATGTCCAATTTATTTCAGTGGGAATTTCAGAAAAAAACGGTAATTTCAGAAAAAGCGGGATTTTTTTTGAAAACGGTAAAAAACTTGAACGGTCAGAATGAGTTGGTGTTTTAATTTTTTAAATCGGTGGAGAAATGTTGAAGTAGTAACATGTTGAATTGAGAAATGGTATTCCAGACAAGCATCAACGTAAGACACAGGTCTTCAAACTCAAGGCCCGGGGGCCAAATCTGGCCCGCCAAATTATTTTATGTGGCCCACGAAAGCCTGGAAATATTATGCGTTAATAAAATGCCTAATCTTTTCTTACTAAATATATGTGTTTTTCCCTTTTGACATTAAAAATCGTGTACCACATGCAATTGCATATCTTTCAAAATTCAATATTATCAAAATCAAAATATTATATTATTATGTATTCCAAAAATATATTTTTTGTTAAACTAAAGATACATACTGTACTTAAATGTCTGCTTAACTTATGATTTCAAGACAAATTATCAATCAATTTGTAGACTGTAAAATTGACAATAGATTATACGGTTGAATTCTGCCACCTGAGTTTTTTCAAAAATCAACTTTGGTACTGTTTTTTTTCCATATACAGTAAGACACTAGAGTGTCCGCCCTGAGATCGGTAGGTCGTGAGTTCAAACCCCGGCCGAGTCATACCAAAGACTATAAAAATGGGAACCATTACCTCCCTGCTTGGCACCCAGCATCAAGGGTTGGAATTGGGTTTTAAATCACCAAAAATGATTCCCGGGCGCTGCCACCGCTGCTGCTCACTACTGCTCACTGCTGCTCACTGCTCCCCTCGCCTCCCAGGGGTCTGATCAAGGGTGATGGGGTCAAATGCAGAGAATAATTTCACCACACCTAGTGTGTGTGTGACAATCATGGGTACTTTAACTTTTTAACTTAACTTAAGACATTAAAAAACAAACCAAAAAATACATTAAAACAACAAGATTTTATGGTAAAAAAACCCACAAAACTGTCAGCTCTGTTGCTTGAATTTTACCGCTAGAAACAGTGGTATTGTTTCTCCATTCAATTCCATTTGTTCCATTTTTGTATATGCTGTAAAAAAAACACACTGATTTTACTGTAAAATTCTGGTGAGCTGCCAGTTTTTAAAGTAACATTTAAATATTGTTTTGCAGCTTTTGTAAAAAATTATATATTGTTAATGTATTTTATATATATATATATATATATATATATATATATATATATATATATATATATATATATATATATATTAGGGCTGCAACTAAGGATTCATTTTATAATCGATTAATCTGTCGATTATTTCTTCGATTAATCGATTAATAATCGGATAAAAGAGACAAACGACATTTCTATCCTATCCAGTATTTTATTTAAAAAAAACAGCATACTGGCACCATACTTATTTTGATTATTGTTTCTCAGCTGTTTGTAAATGATGCAGTTTATAAATAAAGGTTTATTTAAAAAAAATAAAAATAATAATAATTAAAACAAAAATAAAATAAAGCCTCTGCGCATACGCATAGCATATATCCAACGAATCGATGACTAAATTAATCGGCAACTATTTTTATAATCGATTTAAGATTTAATCGATGTTGCAGCCCTAATATACGTATATATATATATATATATATATATATATATATATATATATATATATATATATATATATATATATATATATATATATATATATATATATATATATATATATATATATATATTCATACTGTATATTACTCATTGTTAAAATTGTGGCCCTCTGAGGGCAACCATAACTGCGATGTGACCGTCTGACACCCCTGACGTAAGGTAACGTCCGGATCAGGACCAAAATCTAATCAGAGTTTGAGGCTTCCAAAATCTGCCAAAACCTTTAAATGATGTTGCTAACTAATTAACTGACTAACTGAAAAATTAACGGCAATGATTACCTAACCTCTGATCACATTTTAAGATTTGTACACAAACAACCCAATGTTGGACACTATTAATATATTCATACCACTTACACACTTTTTTTTTGGTCCAAAAGCGACTAACTTGGACTCCCCATTACAATTTTAAAATATGAATATGCAATTATGCTTCCTTACAGTTGAGTAACTACCGCATTATAAAGTCAGCTGCAAGCGCTTTCATCTGAGTTTGTTAATGAAATAAAAAGCAGGGGCATCATCAAGCCTGCCACGATTTTGAGTTAAAATGTGGTGAACAGGCCCGACTGAAACAATTACAAACTTCTTACCACAACAACTAAACAAAGTATTTCATGTTTACTAGCAAAGTAACATGTCTTACAATTTGACTATAATTGAAAATAATGTAATTGACCAGCAACCATGCATTCAAGATTCAAGATTCAAGATGCTTTATTATTGTCCATTCTTTAACATGTACAAGACACATAAGAACTGAAATTTCATTTTCGGCACAGTCCCACTAAGAGCAGACATAGGGGACAAGACGGGACCGCCAACGGATCAGCCACCTACGGCGCTCCTTAAAAAAGGTGGGAAAAAGGTGACATTGGGAAAGGGGGAAGAGTAAAAAAAAGTATCAGTCTAAGGCTGGACCCTCGGGAGGGGTCCAGACTGAGTCCAAGGAAAAAACCTCACATAGCATAGCACACATAAACATGATACATGTAATCACAACAACTCGCAACAGAGGGGGGGGGGGGGGGTTGGGGCCCTGGAGGCCGGCTGCCGCTATAAAGCGCTACTCAGCCGTCCACAACCCCGAAGAGGAATTAAGCAGTGGTGAAGGCGTTGATTGGGGGAGGGGCGGGTGCGTGCATGTATGCCCAATTAAGTTGGGTGAGATGTTGAAATGTTTTTGTGGACTGGGGCCGATCTCAAAGTTCGACACCAGGTGTTATTGAAAAAAAGGAAGGTCAAAAGCGTCCATCGTTGAGGGAGTCCTCGGGGGAGTTTTTCATGTAGCCAAAAGTCAGATGTGATAGGCTCCAGCTCACATACAGACAAGTATGTGTAAGTGTGAACATGTTCAATACAGAAAATTAACATACAGTTTTCTGAGATGTCTTTTGGCTACCGTATTTTTCGGACTATAAGGCACACTTAAAATGTTTTAATGTTCTCAAAAATCGACAGTGCGCCTTATAACCAGAATAATTCCGCCTAATGTACGGAATGATTCTGGTTGTGCTTACCGCCCTCGAAGCAATTTCATTAGGTACATGGTGTAATGATAAGTGTGACCAGTGGATGGCAGTCACACATAAGAGATAGACTGCAATATGATGGCAGTAAACAACACCAAACCTTTAAATGTTCCTTTGAAAATGAAGAACATTACACACAGCACTCAAAAATATGTCAACATGTTTTGGTACGACTTTGAAGCCGCACCACTTGATGGATTGTCGGCCCACTACGGCTACCGTAGTCAGAGATACAAGTATTACCATGGTGTGTGTTTAAGGACCGCAAAATGGCACCAATTAGCAGACATAATATCTGGCGTTTTGTTTCACAATATTATGCAAAACCAACTTACCTTCTGGTACCTGCTGATGTGTATTTGAGATCTGTATAAGTCCTGAAAATTTGCGCACTTCCGCCACTGTAGTCCGTGCCGATGCCATAGTCGATAAGCTTCTTATTTTTCACTATCTTCTTGTTATGGGACATTCACCCTCTGCTGTTGCCATTTCTAATATAAAGTAGCTGTCATGATCCGTGTTCCGGATCATGTTTTTCTGTTTGTTTTAGACTCCAAGAGTTCCTGTTTTTGTGCACCCTTGTCTGTTTTAGTTACCATGGCGACTTATGATTTTCACCTGCCTCCGGTGTTCGGGACGCGCACCTGTTTCCAATCTAGAGACACTATTTAAACCTGCCTTTGCCAGTCAGTCGGCCTGGCGTCATTGTTCGGTTCATGTCTGATTCCAAGTTTATGCCAAGTGTTCGCTTCATGCCTTGTATACGTACGTTTTTGTTTGTTCAAGCCACAGCTAGTAAGTTTTCCTTGTTATAGTTTATGCTAAGTGTTAGTTTAGCTCCAAGTGCGATCAGCGCGTTGTGCCTTCGCTTTGTTTTCCGTTTTTTTGTAGTACTTTGAGTTTTGAGAAGATTAATAAATATGTTCCTACCTGCAAGCCTTGTCCGGAATAGTCCGTTTGCATCCCGGGAGAACAAACCTCGCAGAGAGCTGCAACCAAACCGTGACAGTAGCATAAAGTTCTTACTTATATCTCGCTATGGAAGCGCTAAAAACTACCAGTGTAGTGAGTTTACATAAATCACCCATGGAACTTTAGTTATTAGAGAGTTCCTGTCGTACATTTTTTCACGGGACACATTTCCGGCGTTGTTGTTGCACTAGTGAGCCACGGATGAGGAGATGCTGCTCCGTTACGGACTTAAGTAAAGTGTGAATGTCATTAAAACAGTTAGCTACATCTTTTGACACTTCTTCCACTCCCGTCCTTGCACACTACACCGCTACAACAAAGATGACCAATGCGCCTTATAATCCGGTGCGCCCTATGGTCCAGAAAATACGGCACACTGATTTGAAATCATTTAAACGGGTGACGCTGTTTCGCAATGCAAGTTTTATTAGGTACAAGCTGTGCCACTTGATGAATCCCAAATCAAATCCCAAAGTACCACATATGTATAAAGGCCCACTGAAACCCACTACTACCGACCACGCAGTCTGATAGTTTATATATCAATAATGAAATCTTAACATTGCAACACATGCCAATATGGCCGGGTTAACTTATAAAGTGCAATTTTAAATTTCCCGCGAAACTTCCGGTTGAAAACGTCTATGTATGATGACGTATGCGCATGACGTCAATCGTTGAAACGGAAGTATTCGGACCCCATTTTATCCAATACAAAAAGCTCTGTTTTCATCGCAAAGTTCCACAGTATTCTGGACATCTGTGTTGGTGAATCTTTTGCAATTTGTTTAATGAACAATGAAGACTGCAAAGAAGAAAGCTGTAGGTGGGATCGGTGTATTAGCGGCTGGCTGCAGCAACACAACCAGGAGGACTTTGACTTGGAGAGCAGACGCGCTATCCGACGCTAGCCGCCGACCGCATCGATGATTGGGTGAAGTCCTTCGTCGCTCCGTCGATCGCTGGAACGCAGGTGAGCACGGGTGTTGATGAGCAGATGAGGGCTGGCTGGCGTAGGTGGATAGCTAATGTATTTAGCATAGCTCTGTGAGGTCCTGTAGCTAAGTTAGCTTCAATGGCATCGTTAGCAACAGCATTCGCCAGGCTGGAAAGCATTAACCGTGTAGTTACAGGTCCATGGTTTAATAGTATTGTTGATTTTCTGTCTATCCTTCCAGTCAGGGGTTTATTTATTTTGTTTCTATCTGCAGTTAAACCTGCTGCTATCACGTTAGCTCCGTAGCTAAAGTGCTTCGCCGATGTATTGTCGTGGAGATAAAAGTCACTGTGAATGTCCATTTCGCGTTCTCGACTCTCATTTTCAAGAGGATATAGTATCCGAGGTGGTTTAAAATACAAATCCGTGATCCACAATAGAAAAATGAGAAAGTGTGGAATCCAATGAGCCCTTGTACCTAAGTTACGGTCAGAGCGAAAAAAGATACGTCCTGCATTGCAATCTAGTCCTTCACTCTCACGTTCCTCATCCACAAATCTTTCATCCTCGCTCAAATTAATGGGGTAATCGTCGCTTTCTCGGTCCGAATCGCTCTCGCTGCTGGTGTAAACAATGGGGAAATGTGAGGAGCCCTTCAACCTGCGACGTCAAGCTACTTCCGGTACAGGCAAGGCTTTTTTTTATCAGTGACCAAAAGTTGCAAACTTTATCATCGATGTTCCCTACTGAATCCTTTCAGCAAAAATATGACAATATCGCGAAATGATCAAGTATGACACATAGAATGGATCTGCTATCCCCGTTTAAATAAAAAAAAAAAACATTTCAGTAGGCCTTTAATTGCTGAGACATGGATCAGGGGTAGGATTTAGTAATCTGTGCTTCTTCCTACTCCTTTTCAGTGGTATTGATTGATTGTGACTTGACATAAGCCACAAAGTCAGTTGCAACACAGCGATGCAGTCAACCATATAGCGCGGTATGGACCTGGGTAATCTTGCTTCAGTACAGAACAAAGCAAATGGCCTAGTTTGAGTACACTCCAAATGGCAGTTCATCAGTCCATGCATGTGTAGAAATTCATTTGGCTCCTGGGTCACATTTTTGCTTTTGACTGCCCTTATTCCAGGCACCATTTATTTCACCAACTTTTCAGCCAAGGTAAGAGACGAAAAAAAAGGGAACACACTAAAGGCAATTGGAACCGGTGTAATGAGACATTGGGGCAAAATGTGGCTTACAACTAAAATTCCAAAATACGCCAATAGGTTGGTTAACTTTGCTTGTAACACTCCCATGTTCCAGCATGACCGATGGAGCGCTGCATTTTGTGCAATTTGAGGGACCGCTGAACTTTGAATATGTTTTAGTCCCAGCCAGCTGTCTTTCCCAGAGTGAAATGTGATGGATGGGTGTGAGAGCAGGGGAAAGATATGAAAATGACAAGGCTTAAAAGACATACCGTATTTTCCGGACTATAAGGCAAACTTAAATGAATTTTTCTTTTTCAAAAATCAACAGTGCGCCTTATACCCAATGCCCCTAATGTACGGAATAATTCTGGTTGTGCTTACCGACCTCGATGCCATTTTATTTGGTGCATGGTGTAATGATAAGTGTGACCAGTAGGTGGCAGTCAAACATAAGAGATACGTGTAGACTGCAATATGATGGCAATATGACTCAAGTAAACAACACCGACATTTGATATGTTCCATTGAAAATATACAACATTACACACGGCGCTCAAAAATCTATCAAAATGTTTTAGTACGACTTTGGTAAGCTATAAAGCCAAACCACCTGGTGGATTGTCGGCGCATTAAACATACAAGTATTATTATGGTGTGTGTATAAGGTATGACATATTTTCTGGCGTTTTGTTTCGCAATATTATGCAAAAACAACTTTTCTTATATTCTGGTACCTGCTGATCTGTATTTGGGATCTGCATGAATCCTAAAAATTGCACGCGTCCGCCTTTGTAGTCCGTGCCTACACCGTAGTTGATAAGATTCTTATTTTTCTCTATCTTCTTCTTATGTGGCATTCATCTTCCGCTGTTGCCATTTCTAATATAAAGTAGTGTAAAGTTCTTACTTATATCTGTCTGTAAACTTGCCATGAAAGCGCTAAAACATACCGGTGTAGTGAGTTTACATTATTCACCCAAGGAACTTTAGTTAGTAGAGAGTTCCGGTCGGACGGTTTTTCACGGGACACATTTCCGGCCTTGTTGTTGTTTCCGGATGAGGAGATGCTGCTCTGTTATTGATTTACGTAAAGTCTGAATGTCATTAAAACAGTTATCTGCCGAAGGTGAGCCACTAAAACAGTTATCTGCCGAAGGTGAGCTACGTAAATAAGACCGCCCACAAAACGGCGCATACGGACGCGACAGTCAGAAAGCGGCTTGAAGATGATCTGTAAAACATCATCCATGCAACATTTTGACCAAAGAACCACCATTACATGTTATGTAGACCACAAGGAAGTGTATTACATTTAGAAAAAAAATAAAAATAAATATGACTCCTTTAATGCGCCCTATAAACCGGTGTGCCTTATATATGAAAACATATTAAAAAATAGACCATTCATCGGCAGTGCGCCTTATAATCCGGTGCGCCCTATGGTCCGGAAATTACGTTAGTATCTGTGCCTTCTGTATCAGCAATCGTTCTCATGCATTTGTCTAATGTTTCCATTGTTTGGTACTAAAACTATGTTGGTTGTTATCTATTGTATTTTCACATAGTCTTCATCTATCAGATGAAAAACATTCATCTTGGAGATCCATAACGTTGATGAATAAAGACAATGCTTGTCAAACCCGGAGAAAATAAATCACATCTGTCTTCAGAAGCAACTTTGCAAAGATGTTTGGGGCTGCAATGACAACTAAAAAATGACTTTTACAAAGTGGCCAGCTTTCATACCAGATGATCATTCGTTCCCCATATCCACTATATTTAGTCATGCCTCATTGATTAAAATACATTTTTGAGGACAATAAATGCATCTGTTTTTGAAAATGTTGAAGCCTTAGCAAATCTTCAAAAAATTAAAAACATGTTAACATTTAAAGGCCTACTGAAACCCACTACTACCGACCATGCAGTCTGATAGTTTATATATCAATGATGAAATCTTAACTTTGCAACACATGCCAATAACTTATAAAGTGCAATTTTAAATTTCCCGCGAAACTTCCGGTTGAAAACGTCTCGGTATGATGACGTTTGCGCGTGACGTCACGGAGTGAACGGAAGTATTCGGACCCCATTGGATCCAATACAAAAAGCTCTATTTTCACCACATAATTCCACAGTATTCTGGACATCTGTGTTGGTGAATCTTTTGCAATTTGTTTAATGAACAATGAAGACTGCAAAGAAGAAAGCTGTAGGTGGGATTGGTGTATTAGCGGCGGACTACAGCAACACAGTTAGGAGGACTTTGAGATGGATAGCAGATGCGCTAGCCGCCGACCTCACCTTGACTTCCTCCGTCTCCGGGCCGCCGACCGCAACTATGATCGGGTGAAGTCCTTCGTCGCTCCGTCGATCGCTAGATTGCAGGTGAGCACGGGTGTTGATGAGCAGATGAGGGCTGGCTGGCGTAGGTGGATAGCTAATGTTTTTAGCATAGCTCTGTCGAGGTCCCGTAGTTAAGTTAGCTTCAATGGCGTCGTTAGCAACAGCATTGTTAAGCTTCGACAGGCTGGAAAGCATTAACCGTGTAGTTACAGGTCCATGGTTTAATAGTATTGTTGATTTTATGTCTATCCTTCCAGTCAGGGGTTTATTTATTTTGTTTCTATCTGCATTTAAGCACAATGCTATCACGTTAGCTCCGTAGCTAAAGAGCTTCGCCGATGTATTGTCGTGGAGATAAAAGTCACTGTGAATGTCCATTTCGCGTTCTCGACTCTCATTTTCAAGAGGATATAGTATCCGAGGTGGTTTAAAATACAAATCTGTGATCCACAATAGAAAAAGGAGAAAGTGTGGAATCCAATGAACCCTTGTACCTAAGTTACGGTCAGAGCGAAAAAAGATATGTCCTGCACTGCACTCTAGTCCTTCACTCTCACGTTCCTCATCCATGAATCTTTCATCCTCGCTCAAATTAATGGGGTAATCGTCGCTTTCTCGGTCCGAATCGCTCTCGCTGCATTGTAAACAATGGGGAAATGTGTGAGGAGCCCTTCAACCTGCGACGTCACGCTACTTCCGGTACAGGCGAGGCTTGTTTTATCAGCGATCAAAAGTTGCGAACTTTATCGTTGATGTTCTCTACTAAATCCTTTCAGCAAAAATATGGCAATATCGCGAAATTATCAAGTATGACACATAAAATGGATCTGCTATCCCCGTTTAAATAAAAAAAAAATCATTTCAGTAGGCCTTTAAATTATCTGGTTCGACCTGAGTCCTTATGGGAATAAAAAAATTAGACGTTCATTCTATAGAAATCAACAGACAAAATCATGTTAGTGGGCACTTTATTGCCCACTAACGTATGTCTGCCAGTAGACATGTTATGGAAGCCCTAAAACTACAACATGGCTGACAGGGAGAAACACAGTCAAAGCGAGGGCATGTAAATAAGACCCCTCACAAAAGGTTGCATCCTGAAGAGACTGTTGAAGATGGTCTGTAAAACATAATCTATGCAGAATTTTGATCAAAGAAACACCATTACTGTCATGATTTGTGGCCCGGATCATGTTTTGGTTGGTTGTGTTCTGTTAGTTTTTGACTACATGAGTTCCTGTTTTGTGCACTCTTGGGTTTATTTTGGGATTAATTGGGTTCACCTGCCTCTGGTTAGTGGTCCCACGCTCAGCTGCTGTCAACCAGTAATCAGAGAGCTATTTATTCACCTTGCTCGCCACGCTCAGGCGGGCGTCATTCTGTCACGACGGGGTTTTCGCAGCTTACTGCTGGGTTCGTTCTCCCGAAATGCAGACGGACGACTCCGGACGAAAGCGTGAGGTATAGGAACATGATTTATTCCTCAAAATACCAAAGTAGTACGAATATAACGGAACACAAGGCGAAGTCACAACGCGCTGATCGCACTTGGAGCTAAAGCTAACACTTAGCATAGACTATGGACAAGAAATACTCACGGAACTGTGGCCTGAAACAAACAAATCTTACGTAGACAAGGCTAGAGACAAGGCAAAACTCACGTAACAGGTGCATGTAGCAAACAATGACGCCCGCCTGAGCGTAAATAGCTCTCTGATTAGTGGTTGACAGCAGCTGAGCATGGGACCACTAACCAGAGGCAGGTGAACCCAATTAATCCCCATGGTGACCAAAATAAACCCAGGAGTGCACAAAACAGGAACTAAGGGAGTCCAAAACTAACAGAACATAACTAACCAAAACATGATCCGGGCCACGGATCGTGACAATTACGTGTTATGTAGACCACAAGGAAGAACTCATGCTAAGCCACGTTTTGGGCCGATTGTAACTTTTGCACAGTCTCTTTGCAAATTGTCGCGGTACGGCTAAGAAATACGTGTAGACAGCTACCTCTCTGTGCAGGATAATTGGTGAGCAGGGCAGTACAATGAGTCGACAGTTAAGTAGAGGGCTTTTTCCCCAAAAAATTACCTACTTTATGCGCAATTACAATAAATGGAAATGTATTATTTATTTAAGTATCATACGCATCGTAAAGTTGTTGCCAATACCTAACCCAAATACATAGTGTATATCAGGGGTTGCCAACCCGTCAGTCGATCTTTGGGATCCTACCGATCCATCGCAAACATTTTTGAAAAAAAATACAGTATTTTTCGGAATATAAGTCCCACATAAAATCCTTTCATTGTCCCCAAAATTGACAGTGCGCCTTACAACCCGGTGCCCCTAATGTACGGAATAATTCTGGTTGTGCTTACTGACCTCCAAGCTATTTTATTTGGTACATTGTGTCATGATAAGTGTAAGCAGTAGATGGCAGACACACATAAGAGATATGTGTAGACAGCTACCTCACTGTACAGAGTTATTGGTGAGCAGGGCAGTACAATGAGTGGACAGTTAAGTAGAGGGCTTTTTCCAAGAAATGTAACCTGCATGTGCAATTATAATAAATGGAAATGTATTATTGTATTAGTTAATTGTTCGGCAGCACTAATTCTACAGAGTTCAGTGAAATATTTAAAATGCAGCTTAAAATGCAGTACACAATGTATATATATGAACATGAGAGGACAATAATAACTCATTGGACAAGCTGAGTAAGAAAACCGTTTCATTGTGTATACAACTTTTACTGCATTTTAAAATGATCACTGAACTCTGTAGAATTAGTGCTGCCAAACAATTAAATAATTAATTAATATTTTTTTTAAATCTCACCTGAGAAAAACCAACCACACAAAAACCAACCACAATCAACTTGAGGTATTTTCATTTAAAGGGGACCTATTATAGGATAGGATATGATAGGTCTTTATTGTCATTGCACAAGTACAACAAAACTTTGTCTTCAGCACAAACCCGTTCAAGATTAGACAAACAAACAGTGTACAGGGTTACAGAACAGGAACGCTGATGGGTCCCCACAAGGCGCCCCGTGAAAGATGGGAAAAAGGTCAACGCTGGGGAAGGATGAGTAAAAAAATACAATCTAGACTGGGTTCCTAAGGGGGCCTAGTCTGGAGTGGGAAAAAACCTCCATAGCAAAGCACATATACATATTACAACGTACATCTCACTGGTTTGAATGTAACTTAGATATTGGGTTTCACTATGTAAAGCGCTTTGAGTCACTTGAGAAAAAGCGCTATATAAATGTAATTCACTTCACTTCACTTCACTTCACATCTCGAGATATCCAGCAACAGAGGGGAGGGAGTGGGGGGCCATGGTGGCAGGCCGCAGCTCTCAGGCGCTGCCCATCCTTCCATCACCCCTATGGGATTTGTGTCGAGAGCATTGGATGGGGGGTGGTGTATCTCTTTTTGGCGTATATTTTTTTTAAATCTACCTATTTTTCTCACCTATTGGTACCTGTTTTTGTGTTATGTATAAGACCCAAGAGTGTGAAATCCCACTAATGAGGCATGGTAGAAATATGTATAAAACAATCTTCCTTTCCCTCAAACTTCTTTTAAACAAGCCGTTTGGAATTTGTCCAATTTGTGAAGTTTTTTTCCCATTGGTGATGTCAGTGGATCTCTTCATATATGGTTGCCCTAGTCTGCCATTGTAGTCAATAAGTTCCTTCTTTTTCGCTATCCTCTTGCTGAGGGGCAGACTGACTCGTACATGCACATGCATCCTCCACTGTTTGCCATTTCTAATACAAAGTAACGTATATGTCTGGCTTGTCCCTGACAGTTTAGTTATGTTTTGGTTTTTCCTGTCATTTCCTGTCAGCGCTCTTATTTTGGTTATTTCCTGATTGTCTCCCTGGGTGCTGCTTCCCCTCAGCTGCGGCTGATTGGCACCTGGGCACACCTAGTGTCAATCAGCCAGCTGCTATTTAAACCTGCCTTCCCCTCCAGTCAGTGCTGGATTACTGTCGTTCCGACCTGTCGTGTCGATATCAGTGTAGCTGTATGCGGTAAGCTATATTTTGTAGCTGTTTGTAGCTTACTGTCTTTTTGTTCCTAGTCCCTGTTTGCTGGATCCCTGTTCACTGTTTCCAGTTTGTCCATTCCTAGTTCCTGGTTTGTGTCTTTTCTTTATTTTTTATATATTGGACATTAAATCATGTTTTCTCGCACAATGCCTGCCGCCTTCTCTGGATCTTGGGGTTCGTCACCAACACACCCTGACAGTATAGTTCTAACTTATATTTGTCAGTAGACTCCATATGGAAGCGCTAAAAACTACAACATGGTTGACGGGGAAAAGACAAAGTCGAAGTAGAGGCACATACAGTCGTGATCAAAAGTTTACATACACTTGTAAAGAACATATGGTATTGTGGCCAAACAGCTCAATTGTTGTTTCATTTGACATCACATGGACACAGATAAGACCTTCTGGAAGAAAGTTCTGTGGTCAGATGAAACACAAATTGAGCTGTTTGGCCACAATACCCAGCAATATGTTTGGAGGAAAAAAGGTGAGGCCTTTAATCCCAGGAACACCACCCCTACCGTCAAGCATGGTGTTGGTAGTATTATGCTCTGGGCCTGTTTTGCTGCCAATGGAACTGGTGCTTTACAGAGAGTAAATGGGACAATGGAAAAGGAGGATTACCTCCAAATTCTTCAGGACAACCTAAAATAAGCAGCCCGGAGTATGGGTCTTGGGCGCAGTTGGGTGTTCCAACAGGACAATGACCCCAAACGCACGTCAAAAGTGGTAAAGGAATGGCTAAATCAGGCTAGAATTAAGGTTTTAGAATGGCCTTCCCAAAGTCCCGACTTAAATGTGTGGACAATGCTGAAGAAACAAGTCCAAGTCAGAAAACCAACACATTTAGCTGAACTGCACCAATTTTGTCAAGAGGGGTGGTCAAAAATTCAACCGGAAGCTTGTTGTTGGTAACCAAAAGTGAAACTTGCCAAAGGACATGTAAGCAAATATTAACATTGCTGTATGTATACTTTTGACCCAGCAGATTTGCTCACATTTTCAGTAGACCCATAATAAATTCATAAAAGAACCAAACTTCATGAATTTTTTTTGTGACCAACAAGTATGTGCTCCAATCACTCTATCACAAAAAAATAAGAGTTGTAGAAATTATTGGAAACTCAAGACAGCCATGACATTATGTTCTTTACAAGTGTATGTACACTTTTGACCACAACTGTAACTAAAACCGCCTGATCAAAGAACTACTATTACACGTTATGTAGACCACAAGGAAGTTTTTTAAATGTAGAAAAAAAAAATTGACCCCTTTAAATTCATTACATTATTGTGACATATCAAAATATTGATATACAATCAAACGAAAGTGGCTTCATGGAGTCATGTATTGTTTTACGGTCTTAGCCATTTAGTAAAACAAAGTATCAGGTCCATTAAAAATGTTGACGTTAACACATCAGAAAACTGTGAAAACACTGAAGAAATACAAAAGCAAATATTGAATGTTGAACTTGTTGCTTTTTTTCTGCTTTAGATCATTTACACTGAATAAAACAGAGCCGTCAATCACTGTGCTGTAAGTTACAGTAGAACATCAAACATGTATCTGTTCATCGTCACTAAATAAAGTGATGATGCTACAGAGGACAAATCATGCTTCTTGTTCCTTCTTTGGGAAAGCCAAGTGCTTTTTATAGGATGTGAGTCATACATATGTTAATATAGAGTGCACATACGCAGGGTCTTCTCCACCAGTCGAGTTAATGCAATGCAATTCTTAAATTGCTGACATATTCGCTGCTAATGTTAGTTGTGGCTGCAGTGCGGCTGTGTGGTTTAGTTGCTTTAGTAGCGAGCAAACACCTTCTTACAAAGAAATAATATTACTCTAACGTGATCAACGGTGCCTTTAGGGTGCTTTTAAAAAATGTAATATTCACATTTATTGGACCAACGACTCGCTTGGACAAGTAAAGTTTTTGCCTCGGAGAAGAGACGAGAAGCCGAAATCCTAATCTTCCCTTTGCCCGGCCAATTACAATGACCAATCAGCTTCTGCTAAAGATGCCCGAACACAATGACAGCCAATCGGTTTCCACTTCAGGGTGTGACTGACCATTGCTTTGCTCCCCAGCAAGTCAAACACATGAAGAAGGAGAGGAATCTAGCCAAGTCTCAGGTTTGCAAAGATGTGGATTAGGAATTGAATGCGATTAAAAAAAACATAAGATGCAAAATTCTGTGTTGGGGAAGAGACCCTGTCCCAAGTGGAGGAGTTCAAGTTCCTCGGAGTCTTGTTCACGAGTGAGGGAAGAGTGGATCGTGAGATCGACAGGCGGATCGGTGCGGTGTCGACACTGTATCGATCCGTTGTGGTGAAGAAGGAGCTGAGCCGGAAGGCAAAGCTCTCAATTTACCGGTCAATCTACGTTCCCATCCTCACCTATGGTCATGAGCTTTGGGTTATGACTGAAAGGACAAGATCACGGGTACAAGCGGCCGAAATGAGTTTCCTCCGCCGGGTAGCGGGGCTCTCCCTTAGAGATAGGGTGGGAAGCTCTGTCATCCTGGAGGAGCTCAAAGTAAAGCAGCTGCTCCTCCACATCGAGAGGAGCTAGATGAGGTGGTCCGGGCGTCTGGTCAGGATGCCACCCGAACGCCTCCCTAGGGACCGGACACGTTGGGATGACTATGTCTCCCGGCTGACCTGGGAACGCCGAGGGATCCCCCGGGAGGAGCTGGAAGAAGTGGCTGGGAAGAGGGAAGTCTGGGCTTCCTTGCTTAGGCTGCAGCGGAAGACGATGGATGGATGGATGGAAGATGCAAAATATGACTATAGGTAATTGCATTTAAACATGATCATTTTGGAATTTTGCAACATATTGACTTAAGACTTAGACTTAGAGACTTAGACTTCCTTTTATTGTCATTCAAATTGGAACTTTACAGTACAGATAAGAACAGCATTTTGAAGCGTACATTGTAGCGTCCCGGAAGAGTTAGTGCTGCAAGGGATTCTGGGTATTTGTTCTGTTGTGTTTATGTTGTGTTACGGTGCGGATGTTCTCCCGAAATGTGTTTGTCATTCTTGTTTGGTGTGGGTTCACAGTGTGGCGCATATTTGTAACAGTGTTAAAGTTGTTTATACGGACACCCTCAGTGTAACCTGCAGTGTTGGGACTAACCCGTTACAAAGTAAGGCATTACTGTAACGCCGTTAGTTTCGGCGGTAACTAGTAATCTAACGCGTTATTTTTTTTATTCAGTAACTCAGTTACCGTTACTAAATGAAGCGTTATTGCGTTATTTTACGTTACTTTTTATGTAGTATCGGCTAGAAACAGAAGATCTGAGTGTGTTTTGTGGCAGCGCTACGGTGTCGTTCTTCTGAATCTCTTGTGTCACACGGAGGAGGCACGCTGTGTGTGTGTCTGAGTGTGGGAAGGGGAGGGAGGGGAGGGGTGAGAGAGAGCGAGAGAGTTGTTAACACGCATGCTTCGCCAGGTTCAGCTTTTTATCGATAGATTTATCAGATTTAATTTTTTATTATCTATAGCAGGGGTGTCAAAAGTGTGCCCTGGAGGCCATTTGCGGCCCACAGCTAATGTTTTAAAGGCCCACAGCACATTCTAAAAATACTATTAAAATAAACAAAAACATAACAAAAGTGAAATAAAAAAGCTTAAAGGTGAAATGTAATTTAGAAAAAGTTGCAACGTTGACTAATAAAACAAAGCTGGATTTTTTCTTTCAAACTGTCATTGCTCAAAACATAATATTGAATCAAAATCAATGTTATTATGAATTATAGTACACAAACTCTGTCAATTGTCTTATATACTCTTTCATTCTAGACTTCTAGAGTGTTTGATTATCACATCACTCTAAATGTATAGAATATAAAGTTCACAAACATAAAGAGGGATCCTAGTGGGCCAGGCCAATCTTTCCTTATCTCTAAACTAAAACTGGGGAAATGTGTAGAGTGTTCTGGGCTTCAGACATGATTTTATTTCACAATTCCTTGAGAGAGAAAAACGCCTGGTTAGGCTTTGGTATGTAAAAATAAAGTTACAGTACTTATTTGGTTTACAGCTATTTTGTTATTATGGTGCTTGTTACTTATGTATGTTATGTTGCAGCTATTTAAAATAGTTTTGTCAATTTGTTCTGGCCTGAAATAAGTTGACCCTTTGAAACATATCTTTGTCTTTGTGTGTTGTATGTAGACCACATTGTTTGTGTGTTGTATGTAGACCACATTGTTTGTGTGTTGTATGTAGACCACATTGCTTAGCAGAGTTCAGTGATGCAAATGCATGTCAAGTTGATCAACAGATTGTATTATTCTCCAGTGCAATAACAGTACTGAAATGAAGGCTAAAAGGGCATTAATGGGAGCTTTAAAAAAAGAAGAAAAAAAGAAGTAACTAAATAGTTACTTTTCACAGTAACGCATTACTTGTTGGTGTAAGTAACTGAGTTACTTTTGAAATAAAGTAACTAGTAAATGTAACTAGTTACTGGTTTTCAGTAACTAACCCAACACTGGTGACCTGTATGGCTGTTGATCAAGTATGCCTTGCATTCACTTATGTGTGTGTGTAAAAGCTGCATATATTATGTAACAGGGCCGGCACACTGTTTGTATGGAGGAAAAGAGGACATGACGACAGGTTGTAGAGGACGCTAAAGGTAGTGCCTTTAAGGACTATTGTTGTCCGGGTGGAAAACGGGAGAAATTCAGGAGAATGGTTGCCCCGGGAGATTTCCGGGAGGGGCACTGAAATTCGGGAGTCTCCCGGGAAAATCGGGAGGGTTGGCAAGTATGAGCGGAACCAATTTGCAACAATGAGAAAAGTTGACAGCAAATGCCGGGTGTTTAATTAGGAATGGACAAGTCCAGTCGAGGGCTGTATGTCTTATTTGCCAAGAAACCGTTACGGTTTTGAAGGAATACAACGTAAGTCATCATTTCTCCGCCAATCACGCCAATTATGCAAAATTCAATGCAAGAACAGACTGTTAGTGCTCAGAAATTGGAAGCTAATTTTGCAGACTGCAAAACATGTTTATCCGACAAGCTACCATCCAAGAATCAAGCACAAAGGCAGGTTATCTACTGGCATTTAAATTAGCCAAGACCAGTAAGTTTTTTTTCCAAAAGATAGTTTCTAGAAGAGTGAAAGGTGGAGACAGCAGTTGTTTTGTGCCCTGAGAGGACTGTTGGAATTTTTTTTTGCTTTTTATTTCCCCTAGAATATAAACCCAGATCGGCCGCTGTCGTACACCGGAGTTGATATTACCACACGTTGGTAATGTATGGAGATTGGACCATTTGACTCGTAGCCGAAATACAAAAAGTACAATTGTGGTCCACCAAATAGCACATAGCCTGCCTCTCAAAAGCTCTTAGGCTTTGTGAAGACCCCTCTCATGACTAAGTACTCTTCTCTGGGAAAGTTTTTTTGCCTGGCTAATCATAGTGTGAACGTGCTCAGACTTGACAAAATATAATATAAAGTTTCTGTGGTGAAATCAGCGATACTGTCCATATCTCTTGACAAGTGCCAAGAGATAGTGTGCCATAAAATTTATTTAATTTGTAATTATTTTTCTCTGACATAATTACTTAATAGAGACACTTGTGATTAAGGGCTATAGGCATAAACTTTGATTGATTGATTGATTGATTGATACTGTTCTCACCACGGTTAAAAGAGAACAGGTTGATGTTATTCCTTAAAACCAAGTTGATGAATAACTAGAAAATTCCTGCGGAAATTTTGATGGGCCTGCTATCTGTGCCCTGGACCTCTGGCCGGGGGTTGCCGGAAGCCGCCGTACTTAGATGGTGCCGAGTGTCTGAATCCGGGAGTTTTAGGTGTCACTGTACAAAATGAGCCACAGAGCTAGCCTAAAACAGTAGCATGTTTACACAAAAATGATAACATTACCATAAATTGATTAACGTGGACCCACAACTTAAACAAGTTGGAAAACTTATTCGGTGCATGATGTGCACAAAAATCATCGAGCTGCAACAATGCTTAATGGCTGACCATTGCAACACATCAGACAATTTCTAGCATCCAATATCAAACAAGTCTTCCCTCGACCACGACCATCATCACTCGCCTGCGACAAGAAGCTAACAAGCCAAATACTAGAGTCCGTGGACTTACTCCAAAGCAGGGGTGGGCATTTAGTGGTCAATTGTACGGAATATGTACTGTACTGTGCAATGTACTAAAAAAAGTTTCAATCAATCAACATGTAGCATGTGTGCTAACGATAACATGATAACAGTCAGCATGTATCATATACCAAGGTATACATCTCAAAGGTATATGGCTGTGGAAATAGAAATACAAAAGTATAATTGGTAAAAAAAAGTTAGCATGCTGTTGTTTGCATGCTAACAGGTAACAAGTGTCACATACCAAGTTTAATGACTCTGGGTAAAACTGTTGCAAAACTAGCTCATACAGTTAGCATGTAATGTTAGCATGCTAGCAAGTTAACGTGAGCATGAGAATAGTTAGCTTGTGTCACATACCAAGTTGTATGACTCTAAGGTGTATGGCTGGGTAATTTGAGAAAAATTAGTACATTTAGCAAAGGAAGTTGGCACTTTAATGTTAGCATGCTTACGTCTGCATGCTAACAACTTACAAGTGTCACGTACCAAGTCATACGACTCTGGGGTAAACAGGTGCAAAACTAGCTCAAAAAGTTAGCGCGCTAATTTTAGCACGCTAGCAAGCTAATGGTGGCATGCTATCCGTTAGCATGATTAACGTGGACCCCGACTTAAACAAGTTGGAAAACTTATTCGGGTGTTACAATTTAGTGGTCAATTGTACGGAATATATACTGTACTGTGCAATCTACTAATAAAAGTTTCAATCAATCAATCAACACGTAGCGTGTGTGCTAACGATAACATGATAACAGTCCGCATGTGTCATATACCAAGTTATACGTCTCAAATCTATAAGGCTGCGGAAATAGAAATACAAAAGTATAATTGGCAGAAAAAGTTAGCATGCTATCGTTTGCATGCTAACAGGTAACAGGTGTCACATACCAAGTTTAATGACTCTGGGTAAAACTTTTGCAAAACTAGCTAAATCAGTTAGCATGCTAAAGTTAGCATGCTAGCAAGCTAACATGAGCATGAGAATAGTTAGCTTGTGTCACATACCAAGTTGTATGACTCTAAGGTGTATGGCTGGGGAATTTGAGAAAAATGAGTAAATTTAGCAAAGAAAGTTAGCACTTTAATGTTAGCATGCTTACGTCTGCATGCTAACAGCTTACAAGTGTCACGTACCAAGTCATACGACTGTGGGGTAAACAGGTGCAAAACTAGCTCAAAAAGTTAGCGCGCTAATTTTAGCACGCTAGCAAGCTAATGGTGGCATGCTATCAGTTAGCATTATTAACTTGGACCCTAACTTAAACAAGTTGGAAAACTTATTCGGGTGTTACAATTTAGTGGTCAATTGTACGGAATATGTACTGTACTGTGCAATCTACTAATAAAAGTTTCAATCAATCAATCAACACGTAGCATGTGTGCTAACGATAACATGATAACAGTCAGCATGTGTCATATACCAAGTTATACGTCTCAAATCTATATGGCTGCGGAAATAGAAATACAAAAGTATAATTGGTAGAAAAAGTTAGCATGCTATCGTTTGCATGCTAACAGGTAACAGGTGTCACATACCAAGTTTAATGACTCTGGGTAAAACTGTTGCAAAACTAGCTAAAACAGTTAGCATGCTAAAGTTAGCATGCTAGCAAGCTAACGTGAGCATGCGAATAGTTAGCCTGTGTCACATACCAAGTTGTATGACTCTAAGGTGTATGGCTGGGTAATTTGAGAAAAATGAGTAAATTTAGCAAAGAAAGTTTGCAGTTTAATGTTAGCATGCTTACGTCTGCATGCTAACAGCTTACAAGGGTCACGTACCAAGTCGTCCGACTCTGGGGTAAACGGGTGCAAAACTAGCTCAAAAAGTTAGCACGCTAATTTTAGCATGCTAGCAAGCTAATGGTGGCATGCTATCAGTTAGCATGATTAACGTGTACCCCGACTTAAACAAGTTGGAAAACCTATTCGGGTGTTACAATTTAGTGGTCAATTGTTCGGAATATATACTGTACTGTGCAATCTACTAATAAAAGTTTCAATCAATCAATCAACACGTAGCATGTGTGCTAACGATAACATGATAACAGTCAGCATGTGTCATATACCAAGTTATACGTCTCAAATCTATATGGCTGCGGAAATAGAAATACAAAAGTATAATTGGTAGAAAAAGTTAGCATGCTATCGTTTGCATGCTAACAGGTAACAAGTGTCACATACCAAGTTTAATGACTCTAGGTAAAACTGTTGCAAAACTAGCTAAAAAAGTTAGTATGCTAAAGTTAGCATGCTAGGAAGCTAACGTGAGCATGAGAATAGTTAGCTTGTGTCACATACCAAGTTTAATGACTCTAAGGTGTATGGCTGGGTAATTTGAGAAAAAATAGTACATTTAGCAAAGGAAGTTTGCACTTTAATGTTAGCATGCTTACGTCTGCATGCTAACAGCTTACAAGTGTCACGTACCAAGTCGTACGACTCTGGGGTAAACGGGTGCAAAACTAGCTCAAAAAGTTAGCGCGCTAATTTTAGCATGCTAGCAAGCTAATGGTGGCATGCTATCAGTTAGCATGATTAACATGGACCCTAACTTAAACAAGTTGGAAAACTTATTCGGGTGTTACAATTTAGTGGTCAATTGTACGGAATATATACTGTACTGTGCAATCTACTAATAAAAGTTTCAATCAATCAATCAACACGTAGCATGTGTGCTAACGATAACATGATAACAGTCAGCATGTGTCATATACCAAGTTATACGTCTCAAATCTATATGGCTGCGGAAATAGAAATACAAAAGTATAATTGGTAGAAAAAGTTAGCATGCTATCGTTTGCATGCTAACAGGTAACAAGTGTCACATACCAAGTTTAATGACTCTGGGTAAAAATGTTGCAAAACTAGCTATAAAAGTTAGCATGCTAAAGTTAGCATGCTAGCAAGCTAACGTGAGCATGAGAATAGTTAGCCTGTGTCACATACCAAGTTGTATGACTCTAAGGTGTATGGCTGGGTAACTTGAGAAAAATGAGTAAATTTAGCAAAGAAAGTTTGCACTTTAATGTTAGCATGCTTACGTCTGCATGCTAACAGCTTACAAGGGTCACGTACCAAGTCGTACGACTCTGGGGTAAACGGGTGCAAAACTAGCTCAAAAAGTTAGCGCGCTAATTTTAGCATGCTAGCAAGCTAATGGTGGCATGCTATCAGTTAGCATGATTAACGTGTACCCCGACTTAAACAAGTTGGAAAACTTATTCGGGTGTTACAATTTAGTGGTCAATTGTACGGAATATGTACTGTACTGTGCAATCTACTAATAAAAGTTTCAATTAATCAATCAACACGTAGCATGTGTGCTAACGATAACATGATAACAGTCAGCATGTGTCATATACCAAGTTATACGTCTCAAATCTATATGGCTGCGGAAATAGAAATACAAAAGTATAATTGGTAGAAAAAGTTAGCATGCTAGCGTTTGCATGCTATCAGGTAACAAGTGTCACATACCAAGTTTAATGACTCTGGGTAAAACTGTTGCAAAACTAGCTAAAAAAGTTAGCATGCTAAAGTTAGCATGCTAGCAAGCAAACGTGAGCATGAGAATAGTTAGCTTGTGTCACATACCAAGTTTAATGACTCTAAGGTGTATGGCTGGGTAATTTGAGAACAATGAGTACATTTAGCAAAGAAAGTTCGCACTTTAATGTTAGCATGCTTACGTCTGCATGCTAACCGCTTACAAGGGTCACGTACCAAGTCGTACGACTCTGGGGTAAACGGGTGCAAAACTAGCTCAAAATGTTAGCGTGCTAATTTTAGCACGCTAGCAAGCTAATGGTGGCATGCTATCCGTTAGCATGATTACCGTGGACCCCGACTTAAACAGGTTGGAAAACTTATTCGGGTTTTACAATTTAGTGGTCAATTGTACGGAATATATACTGTACTGTGCAATCTACTAATAAAAGTTTCAATCAATCAATCAACACGTAGCATGTGTGCTAACGATAACATGATAACAGTCAGCATGTGTCATATACCAAGTTATACGTCTCAAATCTATATGGCTGCGGAAATAGAAATACAAAAGTATAATTGGTAGAAAAAGTTAGCATGCTAGCGTTTGCATGCTAACAGGTAACAAGTGTCACATACCAAGTTTAATAACTCTGGGTAAAACTGTTGCAAAACTAGCTATAAAAGTTAGCATGCTAAAGTTAGCATGCTAGCAAGCTAACGTGAGCATGAGAATAGTTAGCCTGTGTCACATACCAAGTTGTATGACTCTAAGGTGTATGGCTGGGTAACTTGAGAAAAATGAGTAAATTTAGCAAAGAAAGTTTGCACTTTAATGTTAGCATGCTTACGTCTGCATGCTAACAGCTTACAAGGGTCACGTACCAAGTCGTACGACTCTGGGGTAAACAGGCGCAAAACTAGCTCAAAAAGTTAGTGCGCTAATTTTAGCATGCTAGCAAGCTAATGGTGGCATGCTATCCGTTAGCATGATTAACGTGGACCCCGACTTAAACAAGTTGGAAAACCTATTCGGGTGTTACAATTTAGTGGTCAATTGTACGGAATATGTACTGTACTGTGCAATCTACTAATAAAAGTTTAAATCAATCAATCAACACGTAGTTTGTGTGCTAACGATTACATGATAACAGTCAGCATGTGTCATATACCAAGTTATACGTCTCAAATCTATATGGCTGCGGAAATAGAAATACAAAAGTGTAATTGGTAGAAAAAGTAAGCATGCTATCGTTTGCATGCTAACAGGTAACAAGTGTCACATACCAAGTTTAATGACTCTAGGTAAAACTGTTGCAAAACTAGCTAAAAAAGGTAGCATGCTAAAGCTAACGTGAGCATGAGAATAGTTAGCTTGTGTCACATACCAAGTTTAATGACTCTAAGGTGTATGGCTGGGGAATTTGAGAAAAATGTGTACATTTAGCAAAGAAAGTTAGCACTTTAATGTTAGCATGCTTACGTCTGCATGCTAACAGCTTACAAGTGTCACGTACCAAGTTACACAACTCTGGGGTAAACGGGTGCAAAACTAGCTCAAAAAGTTAGCGTGCTAATTTTAGCATGCTAGCAAGCTAATGGTGGCATGCTATCAGTTAGCATGATTAACGTGTACCCCGACTTAAACAAGTTGGAAAACTTATTCGGGTGTTACAATTTAGTGGTCAATTGTACGGAATATGTACTGTACTGTGCAATCTACTAATAAAAGTTTCAATCAATCAATCAACACGTAGCATGTGTGCTAACGATAACATGATAACAGTCAGCATGTGTCATATACCAAGTTATACGTCTCAAATCTATAAGGCTGCGGAAATAGAAATACAAAAGTATAATTGGTAGAAAAAGTCAGCATGCTATCGTTTGCATGCTAACAGGTAACAAGTGTCACATACCAAGTTTAATGACTCTGGGTAAAACTGTTGCAAAACAAACTAAAAAAAGTTAGCATGCTAAAGCTAAGGTGAGCATGAGAATAGTTAGCTTGTGTCACATACCAAGTTTAATGACTCTAAGGTGTATGGCTGGGGAATTTGAGAAAAATGTGTACATTTAGCAAAGAAAGTTAGCACTTTAATGTTAGCATGCTTACGTCTGCATGCTAAAAGCTTACAAGTGTCACGTACCAAGTCATACGACTCTGGGGTAAGCAGGTGCAAAACTAGCTGAAAAAGTTAGCGTGCTAATTTTAGCATGCTAGCAAGCTAATGGTGGCATGCTATCCGTTAGCATGATTAACGTGGACCCCGACTTAAACAAGTTGGAAAACTTATTCGGGTTTTACAATTTAGTGGTCAATTGTACGGAATATATACTGTACTGTGCAATCTACTAATAAAAGTTTCAATCAATCAATCAACACGTAGCATGTGTGCTAACGATAACATGATTACAGTCAGCAGGTGTCATATACCAAGTTATACGTCTCCAATCTATATGGCTGCGGAAATAGAAATACAAAAGTATAATTGGTAGAAAAAGTTAGCATGCTAGCGTTTGCATGCTAACAGGTAACAAGTGTCACATACCAAGTTTAATGACTGGGTAAAACTGTTGCAAAACTAGCTAAAAAAGTTAGCATGCTAAAGCTAACGTGAGCATGAGAATAGTTAGCTTGTGTCACATACCAAGTTTAATGACTCTAAGGTGTATGGCTGGGGAATTTGAGAAAAATTAGTACATTTAGCAAAGGAAGTTAGCACTTTAATGTTAGCATGCTTACATCTGCATGCTAACAGCTTACAAGTATCACGTACCAAGTTACACAACTCTGGGGTAAACGGGTGCAAAACTAGCTCAAAAAGTTAGCGTGCTAATTTTAGCATGCTAGCAAGCTAATGGTAGCATGCTATTAGTTAGCATGTGTCACATACCAAGTTATATGACTGGCTGTCTAAGTAGGGAAATGAATGTAAAGTTAGCTAAAAAGGTGGCATGTTTCCCATTCACTTCTGTGAATGGGCGCTTGCATTGCAGCGGGCCCATAATTAGAATCCCTTTCTTAGCATACAAACTACTTACCATGAACTGGTTTCCCTTGTTTTTCATTGGCCAGTGAGGAAAGACGGATGACTTCTATGTCCTCTGTCCCATAAGTTGTACAGAGGATTGCATTTCGCGGAACGCCAGCAACATTCGACTCGGGTATTGTGCGGCAAAATCATAAAGTAAATGAAAAGACGTAAAACTCAGTACGACCAAAGTAGGATTTGATTACAGATGCACTTTGCAATATTGCAGCTGGTTGACTCAAGCACAGGGTGTAGTGTAGAAATGAAAGATTTAATGAACATTGATTCCGGGGCCACTTGCAGCTCTGTCGCAGTTTATGGCGAGGTGGAGCACTTTTCCAAAGAGGAAGTCAGTTCCAAAAATCAACGATTTTTTGTTTTCACGGTTCATAAGCTTTCTGTAATTACTTTTTCTGATTCCATGGAAAACTTTTTTTTTAATCAGTTATGATATTAAATGGCACCATATTTAAATGGCTTGTTTCTCTCTAACAAAACAAAACATCCCTTTGGGCTGAATATTAGTATTTCTAGTACAGTACTAGTATAATGTAACATTCATGACTCAGAATGTATTTTTCACAGGTTTATCTGTCCTACTTGCCAACCTTGAGACCTCCAAATTCGGGAGATTTGGGGGAGGGGGGTGGGATGGGGGGTGGGGGGGGGTTGTTGAGGTGGGCGGGGTTGGGGGACGCGGGCCGGGGTTAAGGGGGGAGGAGTATATTTATAGCTAAAATTCACTGAAATTCAATTATGTCTTAAATATATATATATATATATATATATATATATATATATATATATATATATATATATATATATATATATATATATATATATATATATACACTTCCGTTCAAAAGTTTGGGGTCACCCAAACAATTTTGTGGAATAGCCTTCATTTCTAAGAACGCGTTTCAAATGAAAGTTCTCTTTTTCTGGCCATTTTTGGGCGTTTAATTGACCCCACAAATGTGATGCTCCAGAAACTCAATCTGCTCAAAGGAAGGTCAGTTTTGTAGCTTCTGTAACGAGCTAAACTGTTTTCAGATGTGTGAACATGATTGCACAAGGGTTTTCTAATCATCCATTAGCCTTCTGAGCCAATGAGCAAACACATTGTACCATTAGAACACTGGAGTGATAGTTGCTGGAAATGGGCCTCTATACACCTATGTAGATATTGCACCAAAAACCAGACATTTGCAGCTAGAATAGTCATTTACCACATTAGCAATGTATAGAGTGTATTTTTTTAAAGTTAAGACTAGTTTTAAGTTATCTTCATTGAAAAGTACAGTGCTTTTCCTTAAAAAATAAGGACATTTCAATGTGACCCCAAACTTTTGAACGGTAGTGTTTATATATATATATATATATATATATATATATATATATATATATATATATATATATATATATATATATATATATATATATATATATATATATATATATATATATATAAACACTACCGTATATATATATATATATATATATATATATATATATATATATATATATATATATATATATAATATAAATACTTGACTTTCAGTGAATTCTAGCTATATATATATATATATATATATATATATATATATATATATATATATATATATATATATATATTTTATTATGTATATATGTATAAGTAAAATAAATACTTGAATTTCAGTGTTCATTTATTTACACATATACACACATAACACTCCTCTCTACTCATTGTTGTATTTGAAAGTGCAATGCTTTGCAGCCAGTAGCACAGCCTTTGAAGGAGCGTAGGTATGGGCAGTGTAATATTGTGGGTTGGAGTCAATATCCAGGCGAGGTGACAAAGTTACGTCGCTTTACTTCATACTTCAGAACCGACTCCCACACTTGCCGTCAGGGTGCGCAATACAACGTAAACCGTTGGCCAACCAAAAAGTAACCACAGAACACTATACGGTATAGTGTTCTGTGGTTACTTTTTGGTTGGCCAAGCGGACATGACGACAGGTTGTCCTCACTCAGGTTCGCACGGACCTGGAGGGGGCGTGCCTAAAGTCCGGCTGGAAATCAGGAGAAATTCGGGAGAATGGTTGTCCTGGGAGATTTTCGGGAGAGGCACTGAAATTCGGGAGGGTTGGCAAGTATGTTATCTGTACTCATCGGTGGTCACTCGAAGCGAGTATGACGGTCCTCCCGGTAGGGGGGGGTATCCCTTTATGGAGGATGCCTGTGCGTGACTTTGTTTAACGTGGAGAGACTGGTGCACAGACAGTCACCACACGATCCTTGGCAGATCCGGGTCAGGGTCCAGTGGCATGGAGTCCAAGACGACTGGGGACCCTTTTCTGCTGTAGCCTTCATCCGCCATCCCAGCCGTTGTGACGCTCCTTAGGGTTAGCAGTCATCCTCCGCCTGTTCCACCGTTGAGGTCTTGGGTGGTTATTTCCCCATAACTGGGCCCACATGGATGTGGGGGTGCCTTCTTCCGCCATCACAGCTGTTGTGGTGGTTCATACATCTCCCGTCTTCCGCTAGTGAGAAAAAAGTAGATCTGGATTGGTCCAACGTGGTGAAGAAGGAGCTGAGCCAAAAGGCAAATCTCTCAATTTACCGGACACTCTACCTTCCTTTCCTCACCTATGGTCATGGGTTTTAGGTTATGACCGAGTGAACAACATCACAGGCAAAAGCGACCAAAATTAGTTTTCCCCATCAGGTGGCGGGGCTCTCCCTTAGAGATAAGTTGAGAAGCTCTGTCATTCGATAGGAGCTCAGAGTAAAGCCGCGGCTCCTCCAAATCGAGAAGAGCCAGATGAGGTGGTTTGGGCATCAGGTCAGAATGCCCCCCGGACGCCTACCTGGGGAGGTGATTAGGGCACGACCGACCGGTAGGTGGCCAAAGGGAACATCCAGGAGACGTTGGAGGGAGTATGTCCTCAGCAGGCGTGGGAACGCCTTAGGATCCCTTGGGAAAAGCTAGATAAAGTAGCTGAGGAAAGGGAAGCCTGGGCTTCTCTGTTTAGGATAAGCATAGGTGGATGGATGGATGGATGGATGGATATAAATCAGATATGTATATGTGGCAACTTCAGTCTGAACATTCAAGTTGGGTTCATCCAACCCATACGCCATCAAAAGGTAACAAACCTCTCCATTCTTCGCCAAAATAGACAGGCGCAAAAGTAAATGTTGGACAAAAGAGCAGCAACATAGTCATTGCAAAAAAGATGATGTTATAGAAGTGATTAAAATATAGGAGGACTTAACTTCAAACTTCAATTTCCCATCGCTCTGCATTCTCACCCACACGCTCCTCGGTACAGACATTGCAACAAAATGAAAATGATTGCCCTCTTCCTTCCTAATCTTCGACGCGAAATAATACATTTTGATTCTGGTTGCTCAAACTCCTTGAAATTGCCATAAATGTGCCATGATTGAGACCTACTAGAATTGGAGCCCTGTTTACTTTTGTAAACACAGGGCTCTGTGCGCATGCGCATCAGTTCACAAGCGCATTCTGTTCACTTTAGACATACATAGAAGTTGCATATTTGTTTTTGTAATGTAAACAACTACATACTCATCTATGGTCATGAACTTTGGGTAATGACCGAAAGGACAAGGGTTGAATACAAGCGGCAGAAATGAGTTTCCTCCGCAGGATGTCTGGGATCACCCTGAGAGATAGGGTGAGGAACTCGGTCATCCGGGAGAGATTCAGAGTAGAGCCACTGCTCCTTCACGTCGAGAGGAGCCAGCTGAGATGGGTACCTCATGGACGCCTCCCTGGCAAGGTGTTTCGGGCATGTCCAGCAGGGAGGAGACCTCGGGGCAGACCTAGGACACGTTGAAGGGACTATGTCTCACAGCTGGCCTGGGAACGCCTTGGTATCCCCCCTGTAGAACTAGAGGAGGTGGCCGGGACAGGGAAGTCTGGGCATCTATGCTTAGACTGTTTCCCCCGAGACCCGCACTTTGATAAGCGGCGGAAAAATGGATGGATGAATGGAACAAAAAGATTGAGCTAAACAAAAAATGGGCAACATACAGCTGTGTGAACGTAGATTGAGACAGAGCAGCACCCCCAAACATGTCTCTAAACCGAGCCTGTTATAGAGAGTTTGACGTGTGCATAATTCTTGTTTCTTGGAGTCATTTGATCGAAACATGTCAAAGACACTCTAAGCACAGATTTTACCTGTGAAACAAACACATTTACATTTTAAGCATAACACGTGCATGATACAACAACAACCCCCTACTCGTCATGCATTTTAGCTAGCAAATACAAGCCAGACTGCCTGTTAGCATGGCCCAAATTTTATACTGTAGACGATTGCTTTATGTATTTATTTTTTCCTGTTCTATAAATAGGTAGTACATTTTGGCTCTGGCAGCACCGTGGTTGGGCAGAAAAGGTTGAAGGTTTGAGTCTGTCTTAACTCTGACCTTCCCTTATGAAGTTTACACATTCTACTCATTCATAACAGAGGCCAACCAGTGTGGCTGCTAACCTGACTCTCGCCAGATCTTTGTAGTTCGCTGAGCCCCACACAAGAATCTGGAAGTTCTCAATAGGAGATCATTGTATGTGATTGGATAAACCACTTGTCCGTTATCTTGAATGACGTGCTACTTCAACCACTCACATCGAAATCAACCCGCGACGCTGATGAGAGAGACGCTGGGGAATCCAAACCCGGTCGGAAGGAGAGCCAAAACATCCATGCCACCAATAAACGCCTTCAAAACCGTTCTCTGTTCATCTTTTAAGTAATTAATATTTGATAGATTCGACAAAACAGTAGCAATAGCAGAATCATTGTCAGCACACAATGCCGCCATTGTTGTTTGAATCAAATCCCGCCCGGCGATCCTGATTGGTTCATGATTTTTTGCTAGCTTGAAGGAGTTTGCAATGCCTTCGAGCCCAGACCCTTGTGTGGAACTCAGCGAACTACAAGGGTCTGTCAATAGTAAAACACACTCCCTAACACCTTAAGAGCTTGCGCTAGACACAAAACTGACAGATCGGCTTTTTAGCTCGATGCTTAGAGCTCCCGACTCCCATTCTGCGGACCAAAGTTCAAGCCCTGGAAATGAAACGGAAGCAGTGGCCTGGATAAAGCAGGTCACACTCATGTAAACTAGGGCTGCCACTAATAACTATTATAACATTTGACTACTCTTCGACTATCTTAACGATTAGTCGACTAATGCATGGATGGGTGTATAGATCTTTATTGTCATTGCACAAGTACAACTTAATTTAGTTTTCAGCACAAACCCGTTCAAGATTAGACAAACAACACTGTACAGCAGGGGTCACCAACCTTTTTGAAACCAAGAGCTACTCCTTGGGTAGTGATTAATGCGAAGGGCTACCAGTTTGATACACACTTAAATAAATTGCCAGAAATAGCCAATTTGCTCAATTTACCTTTAACTCTATGTTATTATTAATAATTAATGATATTTACACTTAATTGAATGGTTTAAAAGAGGAGAAAACCCGAAAAAATGACAATTACATTTTGAAACATAGTTTAACTTCAATTTCGACTCTTTAAAATTCAAATTCAACCGCAAAAAAGAAGAGAAAAACTAGCTAATTTGAATCTTTTTGAAAAAATTAAAAAAATAATTTTTGGAACATCATTAGTCATTTTTCCTGATTAAGATTAATTTTAGAATTTTGATGACATGTTTTAAATAGGTTAAAATCCAATCTACACTTTGTTAGAATATATAACAAATTGGACCAAGCTATATTTCTAACAAAGACAAATCATTATTTCTTTTAGATTTTCCAGACCAAAAATTTTAAAAGAAATTCAAAATACTTTGAAATAAGATTTAAATTTGATTCTACAGATTCTCTAGATTTGCCAGAATAAATTTTTTGAATTTTAATCATAATAAGTTTAAGAAATATTTCACAAATATTCTTCGTCGAAAAAACAGAAGCTAAAATGAAGAATTAAATTAAAATTTATTTATTATTCTTTACAATAACACTTTTTTTTTTTACTAAAACATTGATTTAAATTGTCAGGAAAGAAGAGGAAGGAATTTAAAAGGTAAAAAGGTATATGTGTTTAAAAATCCTAAAATCGTTTTTAAGGTTGTATTTTTTCTCTAAAATTGTCTTTCTGAAAGTTATAAGAAGCAAAGTTTAAAAAATTAATGAATTTATTTAAACAAGTGAAGACCAAGTCTTTAAAATATTTTCTTGGATTTTCAAATTCTATTTGAGTTTTGTCTCTCTTAGAATTAAAAATGTCGGGCAAAGCGAGACCAGCTTGCTAGTAAATAAATACAATTTTAAAAATAGAGGCAGCTCACTGGTAAGTGCTGCTATTTGAGCTATTTTTAGAACAGGCCAGCGGGCTACTCATCTGGTCCTTATGGGCTACCTGGTGCCCGCGGGCACCACGTTGGTGACCCCTGCTGTACAGGTTTACCCAACAGGAACGTTGATGGGTTGCCACAAGGCGTACCGTAAAAGGTGGGAAAAATGTAGACGCTGGGGGAGGATAAGAAAAAAAACAATCTCAGAAGCACATATACATATTACAACATACAACTCGAGGCTTGCAACGAGGGATGAGGGGGCGGGCATCCGGCCCGAAGCTGCCAGCCACTACGGGCGCTGCTTGGTCCGTCATGGCGGGATGCGTCAAAAGCGTGGGATGGGGGCAAGGGTATGTGTGTTTGGCGTGTATTTTTCGTGGATGCATGTGTGAGTGTGTTAGCCTGCAGCGTGTCTTTGTTGTGCGACCTTGGTGCTCTCGCAACCGCCAGTCAGTCCAAAGTCAACAACGGCAGGTGTGTGTCCACGAGACATAAGAAAGGAGTTTGTTGTGTCTTGGCCGCACTGTCCTTTGGGAGAATCTCAAAGCCAGGAATGGCTCTAGTTTTGCCATTCCCTTAAACTTAGCGGTAGAAATTGTTAGGCATGTCCTTACTAACAATAAATACAACACATATGATAACTTCAATTAGAAATATTTATTCATGCTCATAGGCTGTGACAATAAACAAACTATTAAATGTTTGTTGTCCATTTAAAAGCCAAGACACCAAAACTATCTAGTTTCCTCAAAAAAGGAGAGCATTTTGTGATGATGATGTGTTTAGTAGTATGCACACATGTATATAAACAAAGTTTAGCTGACAGACAACTTTAGTTTTCAATTTGCTAGCTAACCAGCTTACTGAGGAGAGTTAGAGACCACATCCTTCCTTGTCCAAGGGAAGCACTCTTAAAACAATCACACATTGACACATTTAGGGTGTAATGTTCCAATACATTTGATGTTTTTGCTCGCGGTGTTGTTGCAGTGGCCGCAGCCGTCCTTCTCTTTCTGTTGCTTGCAAGTTACCACTCCTGGAAAACAAAAACACAAGCTATAGTATCACCGACTATTACTTGCAAAGGACAAGTGTTACAAAAATGACCGATGACTTGTTTGGTTAAACTGTTAATGCAGCAATATGTATGTGGTAATCTGATATTTGAATGTTTAAACTAGGGATGTCCGATAATGGCTTTTTGCCGATATCCGATATTCCGATATTGTCCAACTCTTTAATTACCGATACCGATATCAACCGATACCGATATCAACCGATATATGCAGTCGTGGAATTAACACATTATTATGCCTAATTTGGACAACCATGTATGGTGAAGATAAGGTACTTTTTAAAAATAATAATAAAATAAGATAACTAAATTTAAAAAAAATTATTGAATAAAAAAGAAAGTAAAACAATATAAAAACTGTTACATAGAAACTAGTAATTAATGAAAATGAGTTAAATTAACTGTTAAAGGTTAGTACAATTAGTGGACCAGCAGCATGCACAATCATGTGTGCTTACAGACTGTATCCCTTGCAGACTGTATTGATATATATTGGTATATAATGTAGGAACCAGAATATTGATAACAGAAAGAAATGGGGGAGGGAGGTTTTTTGGGTTGGCGCACTAATTGTAAGTGTATCTTGTGTTTTTTATGTTGATTTAATAAAAAAACAAAACAAAAACAAAAAACGATACAGATAATAAAAAAACAGATACCGATAATTTCCGATATTACATTTTAACGCATTTATTCGTTATGTCCGATATTATCGGACATCCCTAGTTCAAACATGTGTATCTGATTCACTCACCAGACTTCCTTGCATCCAAAGTGGGTCCATTTTCCACTCAGAAGTTTATATATTGTGTTCACATAGTGACCGGTACTATATTGTCTGTATGTGTGTTTTTGTGTGGTCCTAGCCTACAGGGTGTTGTGATGCGTCTAGTGCAGTAGTTAGAGCAGTGGTTCTTAACCTGGGTTCGATCGAACCCTTGGGGTTCGGTGAGTCGGACTCAGGGGTTCGGCGGAGGTCAAGACACACCCGACTCATCGTGTAAATAAAAACTTCTCCCTATCGGCGTATTACAGATACAGCAACAGCAGAAGTCACAATGATTTGCAGGTGTGTAATTTGTTTTGAGTTTATGCACTGTGTTGGTTTTGTTCTTTGAACAAGGTGATGTTCATGCACGATTCATTTTGTGCACCAGTAATAAAACATGGTAACACTTTAGTATGGGGAACATATTCACCATTAATTAGTTGCTTATTAACATGCAAATTAGTAACATATTGGCTCTTAACTGGTCATTATTAAGTACTTATTAATGCCTTATTCGGCATGGCCTTATTATAACCCTAACCCTCTAACCATGGCCCTAACCCTCTAACCCCAACCCTAACCAAATAACTCTAAATTAAGTCTTTGTTACTTAGAATATGTTCCCCATACTAAAGTGTTACCAAAAACATATAACTTTGTCTTGAATTTGAAAAAAAAACAACATTTTATTTTTCACTAAAGAAGGGTTTGGTGAATGCGCATATGAAACTGGTAGGGTTCGGTACCTCCAACAAGGTTAAGAACCACTGGGTTAGAGGGAAGGTTGCATGTCTACTTCCCACCTGCTTGCTAACCTTTCGCTTACAGACACTGCCGCTGGCTAACCCTTGTGGTGAACGTAAAAGCAGCCTTGTGCGTCAGTATTCCCCTGCCAGTACACAGCCTCTCCTTAACCAAGATTCCTGTCAGGCCTCCACGTGGCCGCTCACTGTAACTAGGGCCCCGCGGCCCAAGGCAAATGTGGCAGGGGATCTCGGAGCTGCAGTGGTCCCCAGAGGCGTGATGCGCAGGCCCACATTGTGGACACGCCCTGGCATCACCCAACCACTGCCCCGCTGCCTTGTGGGTTAGTCTGGGAAGACAAAAGGCTAGGGGAGCACACCCTGAGAGACAAGCAAGTGCTGGTAGGCGCACCATAGGCAGTCCTCCGACAGACTGGAGCTCCGGTCCGGCAGCCGCCTGCAGCTGTGAGGAGGTGCCGGTCGTCCTTGGTTTGCCTTGCCATCGGATTCAGCGAAGAAGTGACGTTGGAGTCTGCGCGTCTCCCTCATCGAAAAAGACCTCAATGGCGCAGTGTGCGGATGATGGTTGTAGAGAAGCTCCATAACTGTCACAAAGGCGGAGGAGGCTGCAGCAAAGATGGGCCCCCAACTGTCTTGGTCTCCATGCCATTGGACCCTGGCCTTCTCTTTGCCAATGACAGTGTGGTGGCTGTCTGTGCACCAGTCTCCCCACTTTAAAAGATTCCACACACAGGCGTTATCCTGAAAGACCCACCAACATGAGGACAATCATACTCGTTCGAGTGATCGCCGATGATGATGATTGTCTGTATATAGTCTCATTCATCCAGGTATCCAGGTACTCTCAGGATCGAGTCAGTCCAGTTGCCATCTCATCGATGGCAACTGGACTGTTCAGTTTATCTTAGAAGACATTTTGCCTCTCCTCGGATCAGCTTTCATCAATGCTCATTGACTTAGATTGGTCAAATCTGGTCTGACTTGACCAGATCCAACCACCAACTGTTCAAGTCTGCTAAGATGAGATGTGAAACGTTTTCTGAGACAAACTGTGCCGTCCAGTTGCAATCAATTGAATACCCTGAGAATACAAAGACCTGGATGAATGAGTTGTTATGTCTTTGAGAGATGCACCGGAGAGGTCAGAGTTCACAACGACCGACATGCATGTCTGTGCAAGACCCAGTGAGCAAGGGTAATGCTCCCTTTTACAGTGTGTCGAATCAGGAGAAAAGAACAAACTAAACCACACCCTTGGGCAGATTCTCTATAGTTTCACGGATTAATGTGTACTGTTTAGATGTTGTGTTGGTGCAAATGCTGAATTCTGCTTTGGAGTGGTACAGACCAAAGACACTGTGATCGGGCTTCTTATTCAAGTTTGCCACACAGTAGGAAATGCTTTTAATGGTTTGTTTTTCTGATTTAGTGGGTGTCATCCCTCTGGCTAATGTTGCGTCTGACCAGTCTTCCCTCTCAGGGAATTAAAGTCACTGGTCAATCCCAAATTATTTCAGATGACACATATGCAGAGTAAAAAGGACCATCAAGACAGAATAGGAATATTATCAAGTTTTACTAAAGCTTTAGGAGACCAGTCCACACCAATGCGGTCATACCGGCATCTCGATGTGGTCTAACATTCAAACGGGAAGAGACAACTTATTGAATACAAAAACAGCCCCCACCCTTTCCAGAAATGAATGCTCCAACACTGATAAGATAAGGAGGGGGATGCATCTCTCCCACATTCGAATGCCTAAGACACTACACAGACATCTGCAGACAAAGAGAGACAAGTACTAAAAGTATAAATGGAAAAATACTAGCTGCTTCAAACATGACTATGAATAAAGAAATAACTCTTCAACATATATGCATTCTCCACACTAAAAATCTCAGTTCCGATGGTTGGGGGCAGGATTTTGTCGATTTCTGGCGGTGTGCTGTAGACAATTATTACCAGAGGTAGGAATGCTCTTAACTCAATTTAAAGCATAACAAAAAGCTGAGAGGCGGCTCATATCTCACAATATTCATAAGTTAAGGCATTTGTAAGTTCAGGTACCACTGTATATATTTCTGAATTATGCTGACTCTAATTGGAGTGTGTATTTGGAGGGAATGCTGTTAGTTGAAAGTCGTGTGGGGTTGGTTTGCTCTGGTGGGAGAGGCATTGGGGCCTTTTTTCCATGTATGAGTTAGTGAAAGTGGATGTTGGCTACAGAAAAGGTCACATCCACCAGGAACATAAGAATAAAGAACAGCAAAGTAAGTCCTGACTTTTTTTAATATTTGTAAATATAGTAGTAAATTACTTTACTTTTTGGCATTTTTACGTGCTTAGTCTTTTTTTTCCCACCCTTTTGAACTTTGGGAGTGCAAAAAACCAGCCACAAACATATATTTTTGACTCTGCTTTTATTTTTTTGACTCTGCTTTTATTTTTCACAAAATGTTGGAGGGGATTGTACTGGGACTAAGCAACAACTTCTTTATACTACCTTACTTTTCTGGTGACCGGTTTTTATAGTTAAATACTATCCACCTTCATCCAATTAATTGATTAAATTAATCCTTACATGTTTTGTCTTGTTTCAAAATCATTTTACATACAGTCGTGGTCGAAAGTTTACATACACTTGTAAAGAACATAATGTCATGACTGTCTTGAGTTTCCAATCATTTCTACAACTCTTATTTTTGTTTGACTGAGTGATTGGAGCACATACTTGTTGGTCACAAAAAACATTCATGAAGTTTGGTTCTTTTATGAATTTATTATGGGTCTACTGAAAATGTGACCAAATCTGCTGGGTCTAAAGTATACATACAGCAATGTTAATATTTGCTTACATGTCCCTTGGCAAGTTTCACTGCCATCCACAAGCTTCTGGCAAGCTTCTGGTTGAATTTTTGACCCCTCCTCTTGACAAAATTGGTGCAGTTAAGCTAAATGTGTTGGTTTTCTGACATGGACTTGTTTTTTCAGCATTGTCCACAAGTTTAAGTCAGGACTTTGGGAAGGCCATTCAACAGCTCAATGTTTGTTTCATCTGACATCACACAGACAAAGATAATACCTTCTGGAGGAAAGTTCTGTGGTCAGATGAAACAAAAATTGAGCTGTTTGGCCACAATACCCAGCAATATGTATGGAGGAGAAAAGTTGAGGTCTTTAATCCCAGGAACACCATGCCTCCCGTCAAGCATGGTGGTGGTAGTATTATGCTTTGGGCCGGTTTTGCTGCCAATGGAACTGGTGCTTTACAGAGAGTAAATGGGACAATGAAGAAGGAGGATTACCTCCAAATTCTTCAGGACAACCTAAAATCATCAGCCCGGAGGTTGGGTCTTGGGCGCAGTTGGGTGTTCCAACAGGACAATGACCCCAAACACACTTCAACGTGTTAAAGGAATGGTTTAATCAGACTAGAATTAAGGATTTAGAATGGCCTTCCCAAACTCCTGACTCAAATGTGTGGACAATGCTGAAGAAACAAGTCCATGTCAGAAAACCAACAACATTAGCTCAACTGCACCAATTTTGTCAAGAGGATTGGTAGAAAAAAATCAACCAGAAGCTTGTGGATGGCTACCAAAAGCACCTTATTGCAGTGAAACTTGCCAAGGGACATGTAACCAAATATTAACATATACTTTTGACCCAGCATATTTGGTCACATTTTCAGTAGACCCATAATAAATTCATAAAAGAACCAAACTTCATGAATGTTTTTTGTGACCAACAAGTATGTGCTCCAATCACTCTATCACAAAAAAATAAGAGTTGTAGAAATTATTGGAAACTCAAGACAGCCATGACATTATGTTCTTTACAAGTGTATGTACATTTTCGACCACGACTGTATGTGAAGTGCATTGCTGTGTTTACATCATACTTGCCAACCCTCCCGGTTTTACCGGGAGACTCCCGGAATTCAGCGTCTCTCCCGATAACCTCCCGGAAGAAATGTTCTCCCGATAAACTCCCGGAATTCAGCCGGAGCTGGAGGTCACGCCCCCTCCAGCTCAATGCGGACCTGAGTGGGGACAGCGGCGACAGTCTGTTTTCATGTCCGCTTTCTCACGATATAAACAGCGTGCCTGCCCAATCACGTTATAACTGTAGAATGATTGAGGGCGAGTTCTTGGTTTCTTATGTGGGTTTATTGTTAGGCAGTTTCATTAACGTCCTCCCAGCGCGGTAACAACACACAACAACAGCAGTCACGTTTTCGTCTACCGTAAAGCAGTTTGTCTGCCGTAAACAGCAATGTTGTGACATTCTTAAACAGGACAATACTGCCATCTACTTGATAGCCTCCGGAACACTGAAATTCAAGTATTTATTTTATTTATATGTATAATAAAATATACATATATATATATATATATACATATATATATATATATATATATATATATATATATATATATATATATATATATATATATATATATATATATATATATATATATATATATATATATATATATATATATATAGCTAGAATTCACTGAAAGTCAAGTATTTCATACATATATATATATAGCTAGAATTCACTGAAAGTCAAGTATTTCATACATATATATATATATATATATATATATATATATATATATATATATATATATATATATATATATATATATATATATATTTATATATATATATAATATATAAATATATATATATATATATATATAATATATAAATATATGAAATATATATATATATATAAAATATATATATATGAAATATATATGAAATACTCGAGTTGGTGAATTCTAGCTGTAAATATACTCCTCCCCTCTTAACCACGCCCCCAAATATGCCCCCGCCCCCAACCACACCACCGCCCCAGCCCCGACCACGCCCCTTTCCACTCCCAACCCCCCACTTCCCGGAATCGGAGGTCTCAAGGTTGGCAAGTATGGTTTACATCGTATAACGTTAACCCTTACCTAATGGTTTTCTGGGGTTGTGTTTCGAGGAAACCGACACACCCTTTTTATCTGAGGTCAGGTGTGCAACACAACTGTCTAGTTCCCCAGAGAAAAGTTATGCTTGTTTCAGACGGACTAACTTTAATTAACTTTGACGTTATATAAGTATGAAGCACAGACAATCTGGCTTTTATCTCCTTGTCTCGTTGGCTTTGAATGGCTTTTGTGGCTCTAATTGATTGACATAAGAGACTCTCACAGCTACACTCAAGCTTGGAGTGTTTCTTTCTCACCCTGTCATGTAAATGCTGAACCTAAAGTATTGCTACTAAATCTTGCATTTTTCAAAATCAAGACACATTATTTAAAGTTATTATTGTTTGTTATGTAATGTTTAGTGAGGCAAAATCATATACCGTAATTTCCGGACTATAAGCCGCACCTGACTATAAGCCGCACCAGCTAAATTTAGGGGAAAATACAGATTGCTCCATATATAAGCCGCACCCGACTATAAGCCGCAGGGTTTTGATGTGTAATTACCGTAGTATATAGGGGTTCCTGCTACCACGGAGGGGATTGTCTGGACAGAGATGACTGTTTGGGAACGCAAAGCGTCCCATTTATTAACAATAAATCTTTCAATCATTCAATCAAACTTTCACATCTTTGACATGGCGAACTGCATTCGTGCAGAGTACAAATAATACAACGGTGCAAAGTAATACAAAGTGCTCGCCTGTACGTTATCAAAATAACCAGCCTACCGGTATATGAAAAGTCAGTCTTTAATCATTGTGTCATCGTCTTCCTCCTGCGTACTAAAACCACCGAAATCCTCTTCGTCGGTGTCGGAGAAGAACAGGCCGTAAATAAGCCGCACCCTTGTATAAGCCGCAGGGACCAGAACGAGGGGAAAAAGTAGCGGCTTATAGTCCGGAAATTACGGTATGTGCTTTACAAAATAATGTTATAGTCATTCCTAAGTACAAATGAACACCCGAATAACCAATGCAGGATAGAGCTAAATTGTGTTTTATTATTTGGACAGTCTCTGCTTAAGAAGGATTAATAATTCAGTGTTAGTTGTAGGCAAAGCAGGGTTGCTGATGCGGAGTTTATATCCTACTGAACAAAGACAGGCCAGACTTAAAGCGGCACTGTGGATGAGCAGGCTCTTCTACTTCACAGCAACGATATTATTTTGCATGCGACTGCTTGTGTTTGTGTTGATTATAGCCTAGACGAAGATAGACAGATGGATGCTGGAAAGATCACACGTCAGCTGTTGCTGGAAAACAAGTATAATCCTTTGAATTTCCAAGTTATAAACAATAGTGCCTTTTCCTCAGAATGAAACAGATACAGTTGCACAACTTGTAATTTATGTACTTGTTTAGCTACAGTGGTAACTCAACTTACGAGTACCATATTTTTCAGACTATAAGGCACACTTAAAATCCGTTAATTTTCTCAAAAATCGACTTATATAACCCGGTGCGCCTAATGTACGGAATAATTCTGGTTGTGCTTACCGACCTCGAAGCAATTTTATTTGGTACATAGTGAAATGATAAGTGTGACCAGTAGATGGCAGTCACACATAAGAGATATGTGTAGGCTGCAATATGCAATATGACGACAGTAAACAACACCAACACCTTTAATGCTCCATTGAAAAAAAAGAACAGTCCACACGGCGCTCAAAAATCTGTCAAAATGTTTTAGTATGACTTTGAAGCCTCACCGCTTGATGGATTGTCGGCCCATTACGGCTACCATAGTCAGAAATACAAGTATTACTATGGTGTGTTTATAAGGACACCTATTAGCAGACATATTAGCTGGCGTTTCGTTTCACAATATTGTGCAAAACCAACTTGTCTTACCTTCTGGTACCTGCTGATGTGTATTTGAGATCTGCATAAGTCCTGAAAATGTCCGCATGTCCGCCACTGTAGTCCGTGCCGATGCCGTAGTCGATAAGCGTATTTTTTTTTCTCTCATCTTCTTGTTATGGGACATTCATTCTCTGCTGTTGCCATTTCTATTATAAAGTAGTGTAAAGTTATTACTTATATCTGTCAGTAAACTTGCCATGAAAGCGCTAAAACATACCGGTGTAGTGAGTTTACATTATTCACCCAAGGAACTTTAGTTATTAGAGTTCCAGTCGGACGGTTTTTCACGGGACACATTTCCGGCCTTGTTGTTGTTTCCGGATGAGGAGATGCTGCTCCGTTATTGATTTAAGTAAAGTTTGAATGTTATTCAAACAGTTAGCTCCATCTTTTGACACTTCTTCCACCCCCGTCCTTGCACGCTACACCGCTACAACAAATATGACGGGGAGAAGACCCTGTCGAAGTTGAGCCACGTTAATAAGACCGCCCACAAAACGGTGCATCCTGAAGCGACTGTCAGAAAGCGACTTGAAGATGATCTGTAAAACATCATCTATGCAACATTTTGACCACAGAACCACCATTACATGTTATGTAGACCACAAGGAAATGTTTTACATTTTGAAAAAAATCATAATATGACTCCTTTAATGCACCTTATAATCCGGTGCGCCTTTTGTATGAAAATAGACTTGAATAGACCCGAATTGATTAACGTGGACCCCGACTTAAACAAGTGGAAAAACTTATTCGGGTGTTACCACTTAGTGGTCAATTGTACGTAATAAGTACTGTACTGTGCAATCTACTAATACATGTTTCAATCAATCAATCAGACAGCTAATTGGCAGTGTGCCTTATTATCTGGTGTGCCCTATGATCCAGAAAATATGGTACTTCAACTTAAAGCCACAATTTAAAACTTTCAGTTTTGGTTGATTTTGGCGGCGTCATTGGACCAAAGCGAGTGTTTTGCCAGAAGAAGTCCACATTTCCCATGAGTACAAGTGCATATAGCGTCAAACTGACATGATGTCCGCTGTAATATTGGCACAGATTACAAATATTACCTCTCTAATGGCGATGCTGACGTTAAATAGCAGACACAATCAAGAAATGATCTTGGATTGCACTACAAACATGACGCTATTACCAAGAAAGAAAGACCGGTGGGAGATTTTGTCCCTGTAACTAGACAGCACAGTTAGCATAACTGTGCCCCCAGCCCCACCCTACGCCTTCACCACCACTTATATTCCCCTTAGGGGCAACCAGCCAGCCTCCGTAGCTCCCACTCTCTCCCGCCTGTTGCAAGTTTTGTTGATTCTATGTAAAATGTTTAATTGTGCTATGGCAATGAGGTTGTTTCCCCTTGGCCTCAGTCTGGACACCCTCCCTGGAGTCTAGCCTTTGACATAATATTCACCCCCTCCCCAGCTTTTAACTGTTTCTCAATTTTTTTGTAAGGGGCGCCGGAAATTGGCAGACCCGTCTGTTTTGTTTCCCTGTAATGTTTGTATGATCTTGAACGGGACTATGCTGAAAATCTAAATTTCCCCTTGGAGATTAGTAATGTACTTCTGATTCTGATTTTGAGAAGGAAGGAGTAGTGCAACTATTACGCTGGTGGCTATTTATTGCTACCACGCAAATTTCCGATAGCTAACATTACACAGGTAATGTGTAACCTTTGTAAACCAGACTTTCAAATCAAGGATGACAAGGCACGCAGTTGGTAACAGTTTACAAACATTTATTGAAATCCCAAAAAGTGTCAAGAGGTGAACAACAGGAGGAAACAAAGCAACCACAATCTCAATAGATGTTTGATGCATGGAGACGGAAACTCCTGCTCAGGACAGAGAACCCCTTCTGGCAGTGACAGACAGCAGACTGTCAGAAAAATTGTATTTTCCAATTTAAATAGCCCATAGCCCCGCCCACTAGCTGAGACCAATTTGACAGGGGGAATTAAGAAAACAGTTATTTTGTAAATTACACCATAAATACCCATCACATGTCTAAAAAGTATTCACATAGTACTTTTGCATGTGTAGAGCAGTCATTTTTGTACGCAGTGTATTCAGGCTTAGCCAACATAACTTTCATATGTCCAGTGTCCTTCTGTAACACCCAGCTTTTGAGGATCATGGTTCGACCCAAATTTGGCCTAATTAGTAAATGCAGGTGTGTTCACTTATATAAAGCCCTCAACCCCACCCTGACTCTTTTAGTCAACTGTTCAGAGCCATGGTGACAGACAAGGTAACAATTTGTTTGTTGAGCGCATGCTTTTCACTAACTAACAAGAAAATGTTTGTAGTTTGTCCATGTTGAGCTTCCTAACAAATGTGCACGGTAGTGATGGGTTGATGAGGCGTCATGAAGCGTTTCGACACATTGCAAAACTGTATTGATACTGTGTCACTAAATACTGACATCTGGTGGACATTAAAAATCCCTACAGGGAACCTATGGACCGACTCAACTGACACTGATTTTATGACCTAGTATATACAATAATATAAACCAAGTCATTATATTTCATTTAGGATTATTTATTATCTTCATTTAAATAAAAATATATTTGTATCTTTTTTAGATACAGTCAATAAATAATGTGAACATGTATCATAACATGGAAATCTAAGAGAACGTGTTGTGAATGATTACTTTTTTTTTGTTTGGTTTGTACTTCATGAAGTTTTGCACTTGTTGTGTTTTTTTGTGTGTTTTTTGTTTGTTTTCATTATATTTGGATGTAATTGTTGGTTTATATGATATCCATTAAGTAAGGCTACGTATTATGTTGCAGTTGTCCCTTGTTCGTCCCGCGCTTCAAATTTGTTGGCTTTTCAATACATGTTGCAGATTTTTTATTTATTTTTTTGGCCCAAATTAAGTATTAAATTAAGTCCTATTGTTGTGATCCGTTGCCCGGATCATGTTTTTTGGTCTGTTAGATTTCACTACCTCAGTTCTGTTTTCAGCACCCCTGGGTTTGTGTTTCAGTTGCCATGACTGCAGATTAGTTTCACCTGCCTCTGATTAGTGTTCAGGATGCTCACCTGTTCCTGGGCAATAATCAGAGAGCCACTTATTATCGTTTCTCGCCACAACCAGTCTGGCTTCCTTGTTTGCACTACGCAACAGTTAACGACGGCTATATTTTTGATTCTTGATTCCTGTTTGTATGCTAGCTTCCGCGCTAGCCTCTTCCTTAGCTTTGCCTCCCGTGCTATCGGCACATATTTGTTTTTCTGCATTCCCTGCATGATTTATGCAAAAAAATCATTTTCTCACCTGCAAGTTGCCTCCGGGGTTTCCGT